>NC_042287.1:3496731-3526731 GCF_901000725.2 Takifugu rubripes
AAAGTGGCTTAATGAGTGGAGGAAAGAGTGGAAATGAACTAAAGAGAGGAAGTGATGCAGTGGCGTAAATTTGAAGAAGCAGAGATAGAAAAAGTTGGAAAATGTCTCCTGGGCAGACGTAGAGTATTGAAGAGAAGCTTTATAATATAGACGGAAATATGTTGGACTGTCTATATTAAATTAGATAATAGATCGAAGGGGTTGGAGCTCTGTTTTCGATCAATGAGCCTGTTTTTGTCTTTCTCATCAGTGCTTTTTTAGGAAAAAAGAAATACTCAAAGGAGCAGCTGTATCATCAAAGTCAACCCAACCTATTGGAGGTGTTTGCCAACATTCCCCAACCCAATTAAAGCTCCTGGACTATTAAGGTGTGAAGGCACCGCAGGTCCTAAAACCCATTTACATGTGGGTGAAATAATAGTTATGATGGGGGGAGGCACATGGGGCAAAAAAATAAACATAAAATGCAGAGTTGCGAGTGTGGAAAGTCCACTCAAGTTTATTTAGAGCCCCAAATCACAAACTTTACAAGCTGCACAGTTTTGGCTCTTTAGCCTTAATGACTAAAATCTGTGGATATTTTGGGTAATTAATAACTTATTTCCACCTAGAGAACATTCTTGCTATTACCACTGCTAGTAAAACCAACTTTAGCCGCTCAATATCTAAAAAATGATAACAAAGATAGCTCCACTCATAGCAATGTAAAACATTTTTAAAAATGCAGCAGAGCATTGTTGAGGGAAAAAGAAATATCCCAATAACATTATTGGATATAAAAGCCCTTGAAGCTTGAAATCGAGGCTTTCAAAGGTGCGATAATGTTAACAATAATATTAACTTTCACTTATCGTTATTTTTTTGTATGAATTTCCTTCTTGTGCATTTTTGACCGTGGTGTGCCTAAATCTAACGCCGAAGAGGTTATTTTGGTATGAACCCAGTGGGCGAAGCAACTGTTGAATCCCAAAGTACTTTGCTGGCAGCAGAACACATTGCAGATGTCAGAACAAAACCATGGATTCTGGCTCCTTCCCAACATTCATTCCTCCACCACGGTAACTGTACCTGCTCCGGCTCACTCTCCAGTTGAGGAACTGATCTGTCACAGCTGCACCGTGTCGAGTGCTCAGAAGCTTCAAAAAAACAACGAAGCCTGAAAAACAAGGTCGGATCACTGTGCGTAGCACTGAAAGTTGTGTTTTGCTTTTTTTTTTTTAGTTAAAATGTGGCAGGTTTCTAAAGAGCTCGCTGGCAGGACTGGGTCCCGGCTTGTTTGCGAGGCTGGTGACAATGACAGGCCGCGCTGACTCATTTCTCCTCTCAGTTGGCGCTCTTAATTCTGCAGGAAGGCCTCTGAAAGCTGGGGCGTCAGACCCCGTGTCTGTCCTGTTCTCTGTCAGCCTGGAAGTCGCGAGCCGCCCCCTTCGTTGGTGACTGCATGTGCGCGGCGAGGGAGGGACCCTGATACATGAATCTGAGTGAAATGGAGTACTGCGCCTCCCCGGGAGGGCTGTAGATCATAACTGTGATGATAGCGGCGTTTCGATGATCGCGCGGCGAAAACAGGAAGGGCATTGAAAAGGGTCTATAAAGGGTTCATTCAATCGGGCGGGAATCATCCACGGCTCCCCAGATACACCTGCTGCCGCCGAGTGGACTGGTTCCGGACCACAGAGCGCTGGAGAGGGGAGAGAGAACCGAATCCCGATAGCTCGTGTGCAAAGCCAAGCTCCGGCCTGATGTGCGAACAGTAATTCAGGCCGAGCAACCTCTGGAACCTCTGGAACCACTGAATATCTGCACTCACTGGCATGATGAGGGCGATACAGAAACCATGAGCAGGGTCCCTTATGGCCCTGCACAAACCCCACAACACAGGCGCAACACCATCAAACTCCCAGCGACTCCACCTCCGCCACTCAAGTTGCTTTTTTGCGAATCTTTGACGAGGTAAGAGGGAAAACAAAGAATGCGCAAGGAGCAATCTCATTTTCCTTTAGCTGCGGGGCTTCTGTAATAATCTGCACTAGCTGAATGTGAGATTTCGGAACAATCAAAAACAAGCTAATTTCACATTAGATAAGAAAAAAATAGACATCCACAGCAATCATGGAGCGTCAGTTGCTACAATTTACGATCAATGCAGGGTGTTATTTTTGGTTTATCCATTAAAGTACATTGTCTGTTAAATTACAGCTAGCTACACAGCTTCTGAAGGTATAACGTGGAATCTCCTGTTATGGATATGGATTTTAGAGAGGACCCGAGACCAGAACACGGTGGTAAGAGGCTCCAAATGAGTTTTATTACGGGGAGGGGGCAACACAAAGACAAACAGTCCTCCTGGACTGCGGGTAGCACAGGAGTAGGATCCGCACTTCATGGGGTCCAACGGAGAGTCCTCAGACCAGAAGCAGTCCTCCAGGACTGCAGAGAACCCAGGAACCGGGCTCGGCATGGAGACCTTGAGCATCCCGGGAAACAAACAGGACAGCAACAAAGACAACAAGACACTCTGGCCCCGATGGGCAGGCGCTCCCTCCTTAAGTATGCCGCCAGGTGGCAATCGCCCACAGGTGTGCCTGCCCACAGTGCCAACTGTAGGCAACGAAGCTCCCTAACGCCCCCTGGAGGAAAAAAACAGACACCACCCTGGACCCCAACATCTCCAATGCATCCGATTGTCTCATGTGTTCCCAGCTCTCGGGATCATTAAAATTCCGAGTCATTGCGGATAACTGAAAGATTACAAATCGGAGAGCAAGAAAAGCAACGTGAGCTTCAGTCAGAGTTGCCCAGGCGTGCTAAAAGCTGCACACGAGGCTCAGTGTGAGCGATGTAGCCTAGCGGAGTGGGTATTTCTGCTTCTTTGGGGATTTAACTTCTTTGGGAAGTTAAAAAGGTTTATACTAGTAATAGAGTGCAATTAAAATTTGTTGATGATGGTTATAAAAAAAGAGTTGTGTACATATTGAGTGTTTAGCAAATCTTTTTGATGGTCTCTGCAAAAACATGTCTTTCTGAAATGGAGCACGGAACAAAGTCGACTTTATTGCTTTGTAAAATGATGCTAACTTAAGCTAAAAGCATTGTACAGCTAATCTGAACAGGAACGTGTGGTTAAACAGCAAGGAGAGACAGCTTCATATTTAGCGCCAAATTCCCTCTTTTAGAGGGAATTTAATTGGGGATTGTGGCCCAATGAATATTAATAAATACATCCACATACAAAGTAAGGCAAAGTGTCAAATTATATCTGGAGTGATTTTCAGTGACCTTCTTTATTAGTTATAGCCTTATTAGCAAGAAAAATGGTGTGAATGTTAAATAAAAACATCAAGGAGGTCCTTTTATAGGTGCTTTTACAGAGCTATTTAAAGGTATTTGGGGACAGAGGTGTGACACTGTCTTTGGCTTACGGCTGTGCCTATTATGGTTTTTGGCAATAGCCACCCTGAGGATTAGCCGGTGTGTTGTTAGCCCGCGGTTAGCTGTAATAACCCATCATTTTGGGCCCTGCAGCTGAGACTCCTGCTCCCTTCGTCTACTTTCAGATTACATCGTTCTGATATAATGAGCGACAAACAGCAGAGGACAAAGCTGCGTTCAAAGCAAGTGAGGGGCGAGGAGTCAGCAAAAAGCCCCGGGCATTGTTCAGGACCATATAGGACCGGGTCTGCCCATTTATCTATCTGCTGTAGGGTGCAGCATCATGACTGTGCAGAATTAAAGCTACACAGTAGCAGTTTACTAATACAAGTTTAAGGCTGGAAGTATGTTTAAACCTGGTTCCATTGGTTACTATTTGCAGTTGTCTACGTTTCATACTCAGTTAGCATGCAGTGTTTAGAGTAGCTCCATAAGACTATCGCAGCTAAACCCGATTAGTCACGACATTTAAACCACCTGACATTTTATACCTAATTAGAAATATTAGGCCCCGCCCCCCTGAAACACACACCATCTCACGTCTTTCCACCCTTTGCCGCAGGCCCCTGTTCCCTACCAGCTGTCCCGAACATCCATTATCCATTAATGTTGAAAAAAAAAAAGGTTTCTAAATTTAAATTAATCAAGGAACCTGCCTCCGCACTTTGTCCAGTTCCGTAGCAAACAAATGAGCAACAATCCAAAAGCTTCTAGCCCAATAATCTTCCTCGCAGCGCAGAGCCACAGTCTGTGACACCCTCGCTTGCGTGCACCGCGGCGGAGGCCACGTCGTTTATTATTACAAAGTAAATATGCACACTCCAACCTTCCGACGCAATTTATTCATTACACTGGCGACACAAGCGCATCGCTCATAGTTGGTATAAATAAACTGTCTCGGGGAGTTTTGTTTGGGAACACTAGAGTAGAAAAATAGAGAACACACCACACGCTCGCAACGCACGAGACACACAGGACAGGTGCTGAGTCAAGCATGGGAAAAAACACAGTTCTACAGCAGCTACATCCACATCATTTAACAAACCATTGACGGGATGCTGAATGTTATTATTCATCTGATGCACTTTTTGTTTGCACCACTTCGGTGTCTTAAAGTTTGGACAGAAGGCGTCCTGCGGCCGACAGGAAGGCTCCCATGCATCGGTCTGCAATTGATATTTGTATTATTATTTCATTAAAATGAGAAGCCATGCAGACAGCAGACATCATCCTGGTCTCCGTAGTATAATCAGATACGTCTGAAAGGAGCGGATCTATTTGGCAGTGACTGATAACATTGTCCTGTTCCTCTGACTCTATTGGGCTGCGCCGGAGGTGCACCTGCACTTTTTGGCTGCCAAAAGAAGAGAAAAAGGTCACTGTAACTTTTGCGGCGCTCCCAAGCTAATGTGCGCAGGTGCAGCGAAGAAATTCCTAGATTTCGCAGGGTTGAGGACACGGCATCAGGGCACAGCCTGAACCTGAGACCAGATCACTCACGGCCTGACGCCAGCCCAACCTGTGGGCTCAGTATAGAGCCGCGGAGTGATGTCATGGAAGGGGTTTGCATCCAGTTTGACCCAAATAATCCACATGATTAATAGTTGGACACCCAGGTTGAGTTTAATCACAGCATACCTGACCTCACTTGGCACCGTGCGCGTGTGTGCGCACGTGTGAGCGTACGTGTGGTTGCCTCGCCTGTATTCACACATGCACAGACACTCTCCCCGTGTCCCTTCTCATCTCTCGAGCCTAAAAGTGAGGTGCTATTCCAGGATTCCAGGAGTGAGGTAGCAATCAACATGGCTGAGATCGTTAGTCCGAGTTTTCCCTGCAGGCCAGAGACAGAAAATAACTTTCCTGTTTTCCCTGGCATCTGCAGATACCGGGGTAAATGAAGACATACAGCCCCCAGGACCGACGGCCCGCTCAAGGTAACCTCTGCTGTCAGCACACATTTACTAATGCAGCCTGTCCAAAGGGGGGGAATAATACGCCACCGAGGGTAATACCCCTGGCTTGATGTTTTAGCGAATAATACTGACGGCCTGGTCCCGTTTTCATTTCCATTTCACAAAGGTGAAATCCGCCTGCAAAGTTTTCCAGAGTTTTTCTGATGACGGAAATCCCAAATCCACGTTTAAGTCACGAATAAATAGGAATGAACACTTGCGCTCAACCTACCTCGCTGGCACGATTTAATCAAAGCCGGAGATCCTCTGATACTCTGATTTTAACGCGATCGTTCACGTTCCCTTGAATATGCAGCAGATGCGACCGACCTTGCGCGGATGTTTCATGCATTCCGCCTCAGGTAACGTGAATCATCCTTTATTTACATAACAGGTCTATTACTGAGGGAAAGGGACGTAAGGAAGCAATAGCAGCACCGCAGAGAGAAGTGTTGCTTAAATTTGGTTGTTCTCTGCTTGGAGCAGGAAGGAACGTGAAGAGAGGGGAGAAAAGAGCGTGATGAATGACAGTTTCACACCGATCCCTTTTTTATTGGTCTTCGCCCCCATCGCTGATCAGAAGAGTCTGGAACCAGCATAATGAGCTTTGTTATTTACGGACACGCCGAAGAGCGGAAACGTCCTCATTCACTCGATTTGTCAATATTTGGATGAGGGATTGGGCGCAAGGCGATATACTCGACTCGCAAAATCAAAAAGAAAGCGGCTTTGAATGCTTGAAGACTTCTTATGACACAGGATGGAAAAAAGTCAATAACGTTTGCAAAAGGCACCATTGATCGTCGCGCCTTTTAGAGCCACGTTCAGCAATTAGCTTTTTACAAAGAGCTTTTGAATGGCGTAAAAGTCCTTCGGTGTCTTGCCGATATGATGACGACATTAAAGTGATCAATCCATGCAAACAAATCATTAAGAGTGTATACCTGCATGTAAGAAAAGCGCACTTCTGTGTTAGTTCGATGACATAAAAAGGCACGTGGACTCTGAGTTTGTTTCAAAACGCCATAGAGAACTACGAATGAAGTCGGACTACCAACCCCAGCTAGCTCAGTTGGGAGTCGATTTATATGGAAGACGTGGCGGCCTATGTAATCTGTACACGCGCTGCATTTTTGCTGACTCAGAAACAGGAAGCTCCCGCTGTTGAATTGTTTACAAACAGTTTGATGTGTGTGGAACCTAATGAGCCATAATGGAGTGATTCAGAGACCACCGCCGTGCTGATTCAGACCATGCAATCAGGAGCCAAGCACTGAGCTGTAGACGTGTAGACACCTAGCTGCAGCTGCTACTTGGCTGGCTAACTTCTATGGATTGTTGTGGTGAGATGGCCCAAGCACAACAAAATAAAACACGGCAGTCGCTCGATTGGCGTGCATAATTTATGCGACTGGACTTTCTGTCAACAAAGCAGTTTGCGGTAGCCGTGTTGTAGATGGAGTCACTGGGAGCTAGCGTCCTGTTCGTCGATCCACTCACCTAAAATGCAAAATGCAGCGTTGGATTTATCTAATATCAATAAACGCGAGTTATTGCTCATTGAAGCATTCTGCCGTGGTTATCATCCATTAACTACTATTGTGATGTTTGAATACAACAGATTCAAGCGTTCCATGCAAAGCTGTGAAAATAGCCACCATCACGGAATCAACTAAATGGCCTTGAGCTCCTCTCTCGGGCACTCCAGGATTTCTCGCTGGTCATTAATTGTCTTGGGACCTTAAGTGCCTGGGATTTTTTTTAAGACCCCCTTAAATCCAAGTTCAAAAACTTGGATCTATTTCTGTTCACAGAGATATGATAAAACTTTAAACATTCTGAGGGGTCCATAATTCCTCACTGCAGATGGGCCAAATGTGTCTGACGACAAACTGTGAACATAAGATTACAATTCAGACACAAAATATGAAGAATATTAATAATGTTGGTGACCCTCCATGACCCCATCAGGGAAAGCGGATGGATGGATGGATGGATGGATGGATGGATGGATAGGTGTGGTGCCTAAACTATTGGCTGTTTTCCTTAAATGTGGTCATTATATTGCTTAATTGATTGATTGATTTTTTTAAAAAGCCTTTATTTAAATGATAACCAAGGATGGAATTGGATGTTTGGATGCATAAGCCAGATCAAATGTTTTAACTTATCTCTGGGTCACGAGCTGTTTAAATACCTTTTGGGTGTTTGTTTTTTTTGTAGTTATTTTTGGAAGACATTTATGCCAAATCCTGTTATTTTTCTGCCCAGTGAAGATGTTTTGGGTTTGCATGCCGGCCTTTATCCACTAGCAGCTAGTGCTGACAGGGATCTATGTAGCGGTGGAGAACATTGGATGGTTCTAGCGATCTGTCTGAGTGTTTTCTTGTTAGGGTCTGTGGCTGTCAGCACGGAGAGAAACGCCATTTAAGATGATGCTCTTTAGTCTGGACTGCGGGGGTTCTCACACTCAGTGTGCGAGCTTGCAGCTCTTTGTGAACCAGGAGGTGAAAAATCAAGCATGCGTGTGAGACCTGATGCATCACTGAAGACTTTGTTGTCCACTGAGAGTATTTGAAACAACAAATTCAAACATTAAAACAATGGCATTGGGATTTATGTTGCTAAGTAGGATAAAGGTAAACTCTCCGTCTCCACTAGTCGAGCTGCACTACTCAAGGTTGGGGTATTTAGCGTTTTTTGCACAGAAGCGAGAAGACCCTTTAAAATGCTGGCAGGGCAGGGAAGCTCCAGCCTCTGACCCACGGCAGCATGTTGAGAAGATTGAAAGGATGATGATGGCGTTCAATCAGCACAGCCATGGTGACAGACCGAGACCGAAAAGGAGATCCCGGGCGAGACGCTTCCTCACGCCTCTACCTGATTCCCCTTCAATTTCTTTGTTTTCATAAATGTTCTCTTCCTGTTGCTGTCAACATTCCCTCTTCCTTCCTATCCTCTCACTGTCTCCCATCACGCTCCCTCGCACCCTCCTCTGTCTCCGTCTGACAACAGCGGCGCTCCTCAGGGAGGTAATTAAGAAACGCTCGACAGAGACGCACACAGAGCTGCTGAGAGCGGCTTCCAGTGGTTTCTGCTCTCCCCGACCTGCATTACAGCAGGAAACGGCTGCGAGTCAGAGAAGGAGGAGGATGAGAGGATGGGGGTAACAGGAAGAGCTGGGGTATCTTTGGGGGAAGACGTGAGCAGGAAGATGGGGGCTTTAGTGAGAACTTTCAGCGTGGAAGTAGTTGATACTGTACCTGTCAGAGGCTGGAAGTTCTCTGACTGAGCCTGAAAGGTGACAATCGACACCCTGTCTGAGGAATCATGGGTAATAAACCAAACCATGGCACAGTTTTTTTTTACTAAACCTTCCCTAACACATGGCTGTGGAGCAGGACGTCCAGACGTACAATAGATGCCACATACAGAGAACATCAGCAATATCAGAGTTAATCTGTTCATGGAAAAAGGGATCATTGGTAATAGAAAAGAAGTCATGGTGCATCTTCAGATCTCCTGTGGAGCGTGGGCCACTTGACCTTGGGTCTTGACGGACTATATCTCAAATCAGCCAGACCCAGAAGAAAACAGACAGGCTCTGGCAGTACAATACGCGAATATGTGGCCATGAATGTATAGCTAATGCGGAGCCAAGAGGGAGAGATTTTGGTGCATCATGGGAGAAAGGAGCTAGTCTGAGCTTATAGCAGCTCAACTGAGCTCATTCCTGTGTTCACTTAGTGATAAGCCTCCTCAAAAGGAATCCGTTAAGGCTGGTTTTAAACACTGACACTGTGTTTGTCTCCAGTTGCAGCCGGTTCAAAGAACTAAAGGTTGAAGGCTCTGCCCTGGTTCCTCCAGTACTGCGAGGGTAGATTTCAAATGTGTTTTATTCCTTTACTTTCAATCATTATGAGTTCTTGCAGGGGTGCAGTGGGCTAGTGCCGCGGCCTCACGGCAACTAGGTTCGCATCCCCAGGGGTCCAGAGGCCTATCTGGGTAGAGTTAAACATGTTCTCTCTGTGTCTGTGTGGGTTCTGTCTAGGTACCAACATTCCAAAGTCATGTCTTTTGGGGAGAGGTGAATTAGCTAAGTCGGCCTCAGGTGTGAACGGTTGGGACTGTAATTAGTGGTGCTCCTCCAGCCCTCACCAAAAGACACCCCCCACCCACACACCAATAGAAAAAGTAGTAGAAGATGGATGGATGGATGGATGGATGGATGGATGGATGGATGATGGCTGATGGATGGGTGGATGGATGGATGGATGGATGGACTTGTTTGCAGTTAGAACTGTCACCGGTTGTCATTGACCTGGGCTAACTTGCGCTAGCAGTAAATCCATGCCTGCCATTTCCATGGATTTTCCTTCCCCTGTGTGTTTTGTTTGCTTCTGTAAGTTCAGTTGGGCTGTGAGAGCATCAGCGTGGCCATTTAGAATATGGACGCTTTCCAACACGCCACAGATGGATGGATGATCAACCTGAAGTGGAGCGAAACTGGATGGATGGAGCCGATGGGATGGACGACAACATCACATTGATGACGCACCTGTTCCTTCTTTGGGGGAGAATTACTCAATAAATTGGAGAGACACAGGCACATTTCAAAATTTTGTGAATGGAAGTAAATGATGACAAATTAAGCTTAAAGTGGGGCATGTACAAAGGTGTGTTCTAGTGTTGCTCCAAAGACAACACCTGGTGAGAATGAGGCTTCGCTGACATCAGGAGAGGCAAACAGAGGAGAACTGGCCACTCTTACCCTTGATATGCTGCCTAATTGAAACTGATAACACATCCAAAGTGCCAAGACAAAAAAAGAAGGCAGAATTTGAGTCTTCAGCTTCACATGGTGTGGCTGTTTGGCACCATCAGCACTCTGAGGCACTGTTTCCGTCTTTATTAGCACATTAATCACTTCTTGGCATAGCAGTCCAATCAAGGCGTGACTTTAAATATACTTTTAGAAAATTAGCAGCAGCAGCCGACAACGATCAGCTTATGTGACCGTCGGCGTGCGGGGAAAGTGATGTCATCATAGAGAGCAGAGTCACTGAGGGCAGCGTTATTTGGACCCACATTGTCATGGAGATGTGTTTTTTTTAAAAACATATGTTTACAACAATACCACTTCTCACCAACTTATCCCAGCCACTCGAACCATTATTGGTCCTGCTCAAGGCTCCTTCCTGTTGCCATGGTTGAACATTTTTTCACTACTTTTACCACCCAGAAGAAGAAAAAGGCGGAAGACAAAAGAGCTGATGTTTATCATCTTTTCACACCAGAAATACTGGTGTTGATAATGTATTATTGTTGCCTGTCTTTTCCACGGACGACTAATGCCAAGGGTAAAATTAGCTCCGCTAGTTCTTTTTGTCAATTTAAATATGCCAAAGAGAAAAGTGAAAACAACCGTTGTTGGTCATCAACGAACAGAAACATTGGCATCAAAATGTGCTACTGATTGTCAGAGGAACGCGGGAAAAAAAAGATGAAAATGGCGGTTGGCCGCATGTTCATTCATTAGGGGCCACATGCGGTCTGCGTGTTTGACATACAGTAGCGTGGTATTAGATTAGAACGTGAATACCGTGCAGTTAATTGAGTGAAATATGAAAGACCTATAGTGTGGTTTGTGTAGGGGATTATGCATTCTGTGTCAGTTCGGAGTAGATCAGAGGGACGTCTGAATGATTCATGGTTCCACGGTCATACATCTGTAATGAGCGACTCCTCGCGCTGATGCAGGCCGGCAGGTTGGCTGCTGGAGAAACGGGACGGCTCTCCAGGATCTCAGTTGGTGAGCAGTAAAAAGGAATCCTCAGTAAAGGAAAGCTGCCTTCGGCCACCATATGGAGCGAGATGACATCTCTCATGCGGCTGAGACTTACCGCAGCTGCCTCTTAGCTGTCCTGAATAATCCACAACTTTCAGTTTTCCATTTAAGTCCTTAGAAAAGGGGGAACGATCCGTACAGACTGCAAAAACTCCTGGTGTTTTTGGTGAAATGGCACCCTGGAGGAGGACGAGGAGGTGTGAGCTGAGGAAGTGTGATGCAGGTACATTTTAAATGGAGCATTAAAAGCTCGCGGGACACAGTTTTGCTTCCTTCCTTAAAAACTATGTTTAAAAAGAGCAAATCCAAGTCCCCCCTCAGAGACCCTGTTGTTGTTCACAACAGCAGACATTTATGTGGAAAAGAATGCGCCCGGAGCCATTTTACTATAAATAAGCTACTGGAGCGAAAGCCCCAAATCATTAAGTTATTTAATAGTTCATTGACTTTCTACAGTTGGCTGATAATTAAACAACATTCAATCGACGTGACGAGGCAGCGAAGGTGGATGACATTAAGTAGATTAGATGGTCTTAACCCCGGTAAACTGATAGGATCAACTGATTGGCAATTAATGTTCTCGCCAGATGCCACCGCAATAATTGCTAAAATGACTTTGAACGCTCCATCTTCCCAATAAACGCCGATCAACGGTCATTAGCACCTTACCGGTGCGCAAATGAAAAGTCTATGTCGCTGCTCATAGGGCGTCTTTACAGCTTGGGAAACGTCGATCAATCAATCAATACAGAATCCCAGGGCCTGACATCAAAAAAGCAATAGTGGCAAGAAAAAACTCCCCTTTAACAGGAAGAAACCTTGAGCAGGACCAGGCTCATGGTGGAGGACCCTCCTGCTGATGGGAGGGGTGGGTACAGAGGGAGGAGGAGAGAGGAGAGGAGAGGAGAGGAGAGGAGAGGAGAGGAGAGGAGAGGAGAGGAGAGGAGAGGAGAGGAGAGGCATAGGAAGCATGTTTACAGCCTGTGCCGCTCCGCTAGAACTTTAAACTCTGGATGAGCATCAAGGAGGATCTGAATTCCAGTGTCAGTTCAAAAAGGGCCGCACCAAGAGTCAGTACAGCAGTGAAAAGCAAGTGAAAGAAACAATGCAGTCCTTACAAGGCAGTAACCTCAGCCAGACCCCGGGGGGGTAAAGTTTGGACTGTACCAATAGAACTAACAGAAATGAGGCCCAAAAATATATTCAGTGACGTAACGTGAACACAAACCTAAACTTATGACTTTAAATACTTGTCTGGTTATTTCAAATTTGACTTACTAACAACAAAAAAGAACAACAAAAAGAGAATGCAGCTATATTTGGATGTATTAGATTCAAAAGCAGAGCCAACATATTGATGCCTTCACCGACAATCACGCCCAGTATCGTGAAGACAAACCTTCCCCTCACATTGGGCCCGTCCCCAGAGTGTAGCCGCTGCATTGATCTTGAACGCAACAGTCCCCCGAAACCGGCTGAAAGGTCAAGATGGCGAGACTGTGTCTGAACAATATGAAAATCCAACTTCTCTGTAATCATGATCAGCACACCGCCTGAACCCAGGCAGGAGCTGGAGACACGTTAGCAGACGTTAGCAGTTATGCTAAAGAGACACAACAGGCCATGAAATGGTTTGGGACTTAAAAGTGTTATTTACGTTGTTGTTGTTGTTATTGCCGTTATTCTGTAGAAATGCTAACAATCAAACTAGCTTTGACCTCATTAACCAACTATTCAACCAAGTTGAAGCAGTGGCCAATTTTGTTCTGCATTTTAAAAACAAATCTCTAATTATAGAAATGGTGAAGAGACTTAGGACACCAGACAAAACGTTACGCTATTTAGCTCATGGGGAGATCGGAGGTTTTACAAGTGCACTAATATTTCCTGTGGGCAGCGGAGCAAGTGCTGATAAAAAAATGAAATATGGTGCAGAGCATATTATCAGTCATAATTGCTGAAAATCATTCGAAAATGAAGCTGAATAGACAAAAAAATGTGTTAGCAATCTTGATTTAGTACCGGGAAACTCACAGTTTGTTGCTTCTTTATAGAGAAACTGCATAAAGATAATTAGGACATCTCTTTGCAACGATGTAGCCTATTATTAAATCACGCTGGCTTTATATGCTGTGATTTCTCTCCACCACTTATGACTTTAGCTTAGTCAGTTCTTCTCTTGCCAATGAAATGATGTTATTAATGCTGTTGTTAACGTGACACGTAGATAAACGGTACAACTCTACAAATTGGGCACGATGCAGTTTTCAGCTTGTCCCATTTGACAGTTTGAGCTCCAGAAACTTAATTGCAGCCTTTAAATGATTATTTTCATTCACTGAAGAAGATTCGCTCAAAACCTGCATCGCCCAGGAGTGAAAAGTAATTGCCCACCAAACCTAATAAGTGCTGGTGCCACGTTGGCAGCATAACCTGTAATCAGGTGTTTGCAGTAACTGGCAGTGAGTCTGTCGCACTCTCACATGGCCGCGGAGACTTTTGGCCCGCTCGTCTTTGCAGAATTATCTCATTTAGCCACATTGGAGGGTCTTCAGGCTTGAGCAGCCTGTAGCAAAGTCTCGCCACGGCATCTTCATCAGATTTGACTGTAACAGAAGCACAAGAGGTTCCACATTCATCAACTTTTTTTGCTTTAAATTCAGGAGGACGGTGGTTTTCGTATTGTACCCTAACGCGGGGGACAGTTTTACCCAGAGTTCTTAGGTGTTGGCCCACTCTGAGACGGATCGCTGCTGTTCAAAAACTCTCTCTATTTATGGATAATGGCTCTCGCCGTGGTTCACTGGAGTTCTCTGTAACCCTTTCTAGACGAGTAAACGCCTGTGAATTTGTTTCTCACCTGTTCTTGAACTCGTTCTCAGCATGATGTGGGGCTGTCTGACATCTTCATGGCTACAGGTTCTATTAAGGTCGGGGCCATCCTGCAATCACCAACAATTGCCTGGTCCACTTTATTTTAGGCAAGAGAGAGTTGCTGCTCCCAAAGTACGAGTATCTCTTGTTCTCTCCACCATGTTTGCACAACAGGAACAAGGTCGACACTAAAGTCATGTAAACACGGCATGTCCATGGCATCATGTGCCCCCCCCCCCCGGTCTGGCAAGAGCTCATCTACAGTCCTGCCTTTTGAGCCAGCTGACAGCATGAAGGGGGCAACAGTGGTTGTGAAACAGTCTGTCAGCTGCGCTAACCCGTCAGCTCGGCTAATAAAAGAGAATCAAGCGCCCAAGACTCAAGCAGAGCCGGTTCATATCTCACCTGCCTTTGTGAGAGCTGAGTCGAAGCACAAAGAAAAAGAGTTTCACTTTCTCTCCCGCCTCTCTGATCCTCTCCCGCTGCGCTGAGGTAGCCGAGTCATCCTCGATGTGGCGGACGGCGAGACGCACGAGGACCTCTCCATTCTATTGTCGGAGCGAGTCCTGACCTGCCGGTGCAGCCATTCAGCGGCAGAGTTCTGAGAGAAGCTAATCTAAGAATCTAAGCTCTGTTCTGGTGAGCGGAAAGAGACTGTAAGAGGCCAGTGGCCCTGAAATGGATGTGGGACAAGGTGGATGTGGGCTGTCCTCAAGACAATATGTGTTCCCTGATATAGAGAGAATGATGGGGGAGGACACGCCGCAACAGAAGAGAATGTTGCTTTAGGGCGTCCTGCTTCCCCTGAACTGTCTTAATAAACATTTAACACACGCAGAGAGAAAAATCAATAGCCAGGAGGCGACTCATCCCCAGGAGATGCCAACATGCTAACTATTAAGAACACATCAGACTTAGCGCCATAGCGACATACCGGGGCAAGATTCAGATTAGCTTCTTCAGATTAGACTAATCTTCATAAAATAGATAAATTGTGAAGCGATCGAAGCTGCGGTGATTTCGCACAGCAATTCGTGTTTTCCGTTTCTTCCTTCAAAAAAATCAACACGTCGTCAACAAAGGACCGAATCGGATTTAAAATCCACGTTGATCTTTCCAGGTTCGCGCGCTCTCTAAAAGTTCCCACCGTGGCAGGATTCCACTGCTCACACGGTGTGATTTTCCAGGGCTCTGGAAGGTTTTCTGTTCAACTGTTGACTTTACAAACAGAGCCAGGGGCATGCTGGGACATCAACAGATGACCACAAAATCTGGTACATTGATGTCCTGCATCAGAAACTCTTGCTTTCTCTGCCATTAAAATGGCTTTTGTATCTGTACAGAAAGGGAAAAACACAAGAAGGGGCAATATTTAAGCAGTTATACTAAATGCATGCTGGCCATAACACACCTGTGACCTCACCTTTGAATATCAGTGCTTTTCCTGACCAGAATTTCTACATACAGACAGAAGTCTATATATAAACTAGTTTAGATAAGGGTATCAGAAATTCACAGCATTAAAAATGAATTACCAAAATCCATCAAGATTTCAACAGGTTAGATATTATAATGACACCTTTGCCTCATGAAGGGTCTCCCGGGGCCAAGGAGGCTGGATTAGGACCTCTGGACTTGTTGGAACCTGTTCTGCCCACCTGGGGTCCGTTGGAGAGAACGTGGTCTTTCGATCAGGGTCTGATCCAAATGTTTGGGACGCTAGTCACGAAGGTGTCTCGAATCAGACTCCAGCGAGACATTGAGGTCTCATGCTATTGTGAGCAGATGATGAGAAGAACAATGAAAAGAAAGAAAGAGCTAAATCTTGGTGTGAAGGTACGGAGGAATCCGTAATATCGGGAATATCGACCTAAAAATATGCAGCCGAATAATCCTGATAAGGCAAACAAGACCTTTTTATGTGATCATTTGATGTCCTTAAACATCAAATGTTCCACAGTTTGCATTATATCATCATATTATTGTGAATGTCAGACTTACGGTCTTGTTTAACACATTCGTGACAAACACTTTCCACGTTTACAGCGCTAAAGAAAAAAAAAAAGATCACAGCAATCGTATCAAGTGTCCCCCGACAAATGTCTCACTTTCTGCCGTGCGTGCGCTCTTCGGGTGACTCAGGCTGAATGTGACTAGAGCTGGCTGTAGCGGGACAACTGGCACAGTCGGGTCTATGCCAAGGAACGATCAAACAGTCAGAGCAGTTCAGAGTCAGGCTGCAGCGCTTCCACACTACAGGAAATGAATTATTCCAATCGGAATTTTTTTCCCATCTCTGTGCAGCCGTGTTACAGACAGCAGGTGGTCGGTTCTTGCTCGTCCCCTCGTCACTGCTGCAACGTAACAAACTGGTTGTTGCATTCGGATTGTGTTTGATGGTCCACATCTGTGTTTGTTTGACCTACGTTCCTAGATTTAGAATGACATAAACTTCTGTAAAAGCAGCGTCAGAAACTGGGGAAGGGAGCTTCTTTCCACAGCGCATGAAGGTCAGCGACACTCCAATGATGATTGTCATTACCATCATTATGGACTAAAGTGACTGAGATTACTGTTCTCACAGGAACAGGAGGGTGAAGGCTTCGAGACGACATCAAACCGGAGGCGCGCCGCTGTTGGCCAGCGTGATGCTCATCTGTGAGCTGTTCAAATGAAACATGCTGACAGAGAACATTATGAGCAAGTGCGTCTTCAAGCTACTCAATGACGCCTTTTGAGTGTGTTTGCAAGCTGCTCTCCAGCGTGGACAAAGTCTTAGACACTGGCAGTGCCAAGGGGAACACAGACACACACACACACACACACACACACATACATGTACATCCTTGTATTTCTATCTTTGTGGGGCCTTTCATAGAGTAATCCATTACCCAGCTCACTACAGCACTAACCATCTCAGCTAAGCCCCTAACCCTGAACAAAACTCATTTTAACCTCAACTTAAAAACCATAAACAGTCCCTTGATGCTGTGGAGACCAGCCAAACCATACTGACTTACCTAAAATGTCCTCACTTTGCTAGTAAAAAGACAAATTTTGGTGCTCAATAAACACACATGGGCAGTGGTAGCTGAGTCTGAGCTGAGAAGCGAAGGGTTCTTGGTTCAAACCCTGGTGTGGACAATGCGTAGAAGGTGGTCCGGTAGTAGGGGATGGTTCAAGAACACCTTCAGAACACTGCCGATGTATCCTTGAGCAAGGTACTAAACCCACAAATGCTCATACACCCTGTAATGGTGACTAATCCAGGTGGACCCTGCCTTCTCCCATATGTGAAGGGATAAAGCAGTTAAAAAATGAAACACACACACACACACAGCCAGTCCTCTCACCTTCCTTAGACAATATTGAAATCAATATTGCAATATTGAAACGTTATTTACTCGTAACTAATAGTGTAAACACTTAATGGAAACGCAGCGTTGAGATGTTTTGAATTTCCATCCAAGAAATAGATGCTTTCAAACAGGTTGTGTAAAAGGTAGAGATGTTGTGTCCTTGGGCACCTGGTCTTTATCATCGCGGAGTAGTCGGACTGTTCCAGAACAACTCCTGGAATATTTGTGTGAATCCCCAGAATATCCGAGTGCCTCAGAGATCAGAAGAGCATCTCAGCAATCAAGAGAGACAGTTTAGAGATGCTTTTAAGATGGTCAGCAGCCGCCCACGACAAGAGGACAACCAGGAGGGAGGGGAAAGAGCAGACAACATTCCGAAGAAAGAAGGAGCCAGTCTAGACCCTTCAAGGTCCCTTTCACTCCAAAAGTCTAACAAGAGCTCTTAGTTTGAATGGTTATGGAGTTTTATTGTTAATCAAACATATGTGCAGCGTGTGTAAATGCGCCTCCAAACACATGCCGCGGTTTGCAGCACAAGAATGAGCGTAATTGTGGATCATTTCATGGAACACAACTATAAGCAAGGCAGCTCCAGGACCCAGTTGCAGAGAGATGTCAAAGGTCAGACCCACCCAACAGTGAATGTGATCGGTCTACTGGATCCCAGCACAGCTACAGACCAGTACAAAGTGGCAGCGAATCGGACCGGATTCATGGATCCCATCACTGCTCAACACAAAGGACATGTTGATGCCACAGGCGAGACCCTGAAGTTGATTGGCACGAACATCTGCTCAACATGCTAATGAAGATTCAATCACCTTTATTCACTTTTCTATTCCTGTGACTACAACTATCAAGTATTTCCTGATGTTCTAAGTTAAAATGGCGCATTTGGAGCAGAGGAAATTGCCGTTAAACAACAAAAAGCACCGGTCTTAAAGACAGTGAACGCCTCACTGGAGTGACCAGCAGGGGGCGGTGTGTGCTGGTTTCTCACGTCGCTGCACTTTAATTTAACCCTGGTAGCATTTCAACACGCTTGAGTCTAATGTAATCAGATTACACAGGCGCTGGCCCTGTGTAGGGCACCTCTGCTGCGCGGAGTCATCAATTGTTGGTACTTCATGGGTGAATTTTCTTCTCCAGTCTTTGAAATTGTCTGTCATCATGTATCAAGCTAAAACAAAATGACTTACGGAGGAAGCGGAGGCAGTGGAACACAATCAGACACACGATCCGATGGGTCAGAAATTGACACCTGTAAAGTGCCGAGCCGTATCCATCTTTTGTGTGTCGCGAACAGCGGCATGACAGAGTAGCACAGCTCAGCAGGACGCAGAAGGTCCTTCCATCGGCATGGCAGGATGCAGTTATTGCATCTGTGATCTGTGCTCCTCCAGCCAGCGCTGGAATTCTCGGAAAAGCCCGCTTGAATCACTCCTTGGGACACGGAATGGCCCGGTCCAATCAGGGATTAAAGAAAATGGCTGCCGTTTCACTCGCCTCGATGTGAATTCCGGCAGCATTTCAGAGGATTTAATATTATTCGTTTTTAAAATCCAAACAACATTTAGAAGGTACAGTCAAAACAGGCATTTACAATATATTCCACTGCTGGATGTGTGGAGGCTGATCTATGTTTAGCCATGCAAATGTGGGGATTAAAACTTCAGGCGAGGCTGCGAGAGCAGAGAGGCGCTCACTGCTAAATTAGTCATTCCAAGAGAGCAGCGTTTCCGGCACATGTGCACACACACACACACACACACACACACATACGTCTTTGAGTAAGAAGTTCTTTTGCTGCTGGTCTCTGACAGAAGATAAAGTGAACAAAATGGTTGATGCAAAGCGTTCCACTCTAATAGGCTACTGTGTTTTCCATGGCTAGCACGATGGCACGATGACTGATGCGCTCAAACACTTCTGGCGACGTGTGCCATCTTTGACGGCATCAAACAGATGGAGGTTTCGAAAATTAGCCCTCCAAAAATGCGCAGTTTGGGTCTTTTTACTGATGTGTTTCGCCTTAGAGGTGAGTCATCTGTTCCACACTCAGACACCCTCTAATTGGATTGTAAATCTTTGGTGACGATTAATCATACGACCTTCTTCAGAGGTGCTAATGAGGAGCTATTTTAGCTGGTTGACATCACCACAAATCACCTCAGGTGACTCCGGCTTCTGGGTTTGAATCAGTTTCAGAGGGTCTTTTCGTCTTGGAGGAGGGATTAAAATGTCACTTTGATGCTTTGCAGGACCAGTCAGTGGTTTCAGGCTGGAGAAACGAACAGCAATCGCCCTGAATCCCAAATTCGGAGAAACCTCTCTCTACCTTTTCCTTGGGCATCTCACAACAAGAACCGAAAAACTTTTTCAAGGTCATAAATGCATTATTTAAGTCGTTTGGCATGAGTGTGTTTACAGCGATACTGTATGATAATGTAATGTGTCTCTTCAGTTCCCAGGCTATAAAATGTCATTTTGGTCCCACTCGGTGGATTAAGCTCTAATCACTGCGTAAGAAAAAAGACAGAGGATGTCACCTCCAGGTTTTTCACTGCTTGGACACGGATATTAAGTTTGAACTAAAGTGATGTATTATGATTTCAGAGCTAATGGCCCGTTAATGCTGGATGCAACAAAAATGTGCAACAATAATTTATGTTTACTTGCCCCATTCAACATTTGCTCGTTAAATCTCCGCGGAGTCTCGTCCTTCGCCTGATTGTGACACGGGGAACCACACGGGCAGCCACTGAAGAGACGCCATTACAGGAGTTATGTGATCTCTTTTGTCAAAACCTGTCAGAACCCTAGCTGCAGCATTTTGGATCCACTGGAGGCTTCTTAAAGAGGAGTTTCGACACCCTGATAATAAAGAATTACAATAGTCCAGCCTGGAAGTAACAAAAGCATGGACTAACTTTTCAGCATCATGCCGCGTCAGCAGCTTCCTGATCTTTGTGATGTTCCTCAGGTGAAAAAAGGCACTTGTAGAGACTAATTTAATGTGTGAGTTGAAGGAGAGATTTTGGTCAAAACTTACTCCTAGATGTTAATGAGATACCATCTAGAGTGATCATGTGATCTAATCTATGCCTGAGAGGTTTAGGACCAAACACCATGACCTCAGTGTTTCCTGAGTTAAAGAGGAGGAAGTTTGAAGACATCCAGGACTTTATGTCTTTAAGACAGGTCTGAAAAGCTGATAGCAGAGGATGGTTTCGATCCATCGACCTCTGGGTTATGGGCCCAGCACGCTTCCGCTGCGCCACTCTGCTGGACAGCAGGGAGATACTGCCCACCTGTTCATCCTGCACAACCCTGATTGGCTGTTGCGGCATTACCAAGTCGATTAGGTTGATTTTTTTTGTCTCTTTAAAGTGAATGAATTCACACCATTTATGCAACTTGACCACATTTTGCTCCTGTGTTGTCACATTGATTCATTCAGGCTGATACCGGTTGTGTCCGTGCTGAATATCTGCACTAACTTTAACAAGAGACTCTCACACTTATCCTGTGACTTCAGCCTCTGCTTTTTTCCCCTCCCCGGTGAGTCTGCCATCACTCTGCCAGTGTTTCCGAGAGGGGCACATCTGTTGTGAAGGGAGCTGGTGCGCAGTGGAGAGACGCTGCAGGGCACTGAGGACATGGAGGACCTGGACAACAACAGCCTCTGTTTAAAATGGAAAGCCAAAGCCAGTGCTGTATTTTAATGACTCATCGAGCCACTTTTCCAAGGAGGAAAAGACAGGAAGTGTCCAAATGTGAGCTGCTGGTGACCGCCACCAACCGGCCTTTGTTCGGTGTAAGAAGGCGGCGAAATAAAGTGAAAGAAACAAACGTGTTGCAGACTGTGGAGGACGTCTCTGTGACTTAATGAGCAGCTACTGACTGTAAATTCTGTGGGGAAGAAATCTGACTGAATATAATTCCATTTTTTATTAAGGTGAGGCACATTGAGGAGCATCAGGGGTCCAGTAAAGGGGAAGTGATGGTTTTGAGCTGGTGGCCACAGACCGTCTCCATCTCTTTACTGTTTTACAGGCATAGGTGGAAATCTTGAGGGGATAAGGTGGATGTGTGGAGATGGAGTTGAACAATAAACAGATATTTTACAAATAACAAGACTCGTGACAACACAATCCCTCAAAGTTTTATCATTGTGTCCCCCACCCCTTCAATTCCCTCCCAGTGGTTCGATCCACTGATAAACAGCTGCTGCTTCCTGCATTACTCCCAATTCTAGTGAATAGTTGGATTTCCATCTTTCTCCGGAGCAACGGCTCTCCTGGTTCTGCAAGTAGCACGTAGTATAACTTCGGTTTGGAAGCTTTCTGGATTTTCTCCCCAAAATAGTTAAAGCAGAACCCGTTAAACTGAAATCACCTCATTCGGGTTGAGGTTAGCGCTGTCCCCTCTCAGTTGGAAGGGTTCCGATTCAAGGCCCCAGCGCCGCGGGTCTTTATCCGTGGACGATGCATTTACTTTAACTTTAGTAAAAACAGTTCACCTTTCAATTATTTTAACCAGACAAAAATTGAATTTGTATATTGTGTTTTGCTAAATAGTATAATGGCGACTTTGGTGTCCCGCTCAATATTCCCGGTTGAGGAAATGTTTATTGTCCCCGCCCCGCTTGCCTAGGTGAGCTTTTCTTCAGAGGCACTAACCTGATGTGGTATCTGCAGCCCACAGATCTGCTCAGGTAGGGCAGCTCCTCCAGGATGACACCTCCACACTTCCTTTGTGCAAGCAGGAACAAAAGGAGCTCTGCCAGCGCTCCACAAAATGACCTCCTGCCGCCCTCCTGCGTGCAAGATTTTGCCCAGACTGTCAGAAACAGGGCGGCATGAGGAAAACACACCCTTAAGTGGGGCCCGAGTTCACAGCCTGGTGCTGTACCATGCTGCAGCTTCCCCAGCGACCCCCTCTCTTCATTAGATGTAACATAAGAGGTGTGGGGAGGCTACAAAGAGACTGATGCTCCCTGGAACGCCCTCCAGGGTGGTGGTCAGTGATGGGAGGTATACCTGTAGAGGGCCTCAGAGACCACCTGCTAGGCACAGGTACCCAGACATCTGTTGGGTATCAGCGACTCAACAGCAGACCATATCCTGGCACAGTGAGCTTCATCCTGGTTTCTTCTAGAATTCCCAGCGCCGTGTGGTGAACGGACTGATGCCCTAATCCAGGTCCGGGAGGAGAGCGTCTGTCGTCCCATCGGGAGCATGCCCAGATGTTATAGGGTGTGCAGACAGGCACATGGGGGCCATACACACTGCTGAATATTCCGATTGGTCATTCATAGATGTTGGCTTGGCCACTGATGTAATAGTCATGATTGGGCTGAAGAGTCGGGTTTCTACCAACTGACATCAGAACACGTCACACTAAGTGATCAATAAGTACGTAGTAAATAAGAGATCTGACGTGCGATTTCCTCTTATTTAAACAGATTTTTTTTGGAGACTGCAAATGGAGTGTAATAACTGAAGCAGCACATTTCCTGATTGTTTTTTATGTTTGAAAGCGCACCTCAGAACGCTGCTCAACTGTTTCCAATGTAGCATAATTGAGGTTAATAATGAGGTTAATTAATGGCTAATTTAAATTATAAGGAGAATAGGCATAACAGCGTATCGCATGCATATTACAATGACACTAAACAACATGTTATGGTGCCAATGATGTTAGACAAAGAACACCACGTGCAGCTACACACACACGTTCTTCATGGTCACAATCAAGTGTTCCGTTAACGTTTTGTTATCTTTCACTAGATTTCGCTTCCTGTCGCGTTTCGAAAGAAGGTGCAGCTCGCCGACACAAGCGTCACCTACAGGTGTGTGGCATGAACATCTCCAATGTTTTTCTTTGAATAATATTTTACTCATGTTCAAACAAAGGCTGGAGATTATCTATACCAGTTTGGCTCTATTTCACCCTGATAACTTTATACTTTGATCGGTCCATTATTAGCAGGATGGATAAAAACTCTTGCTGTTCTCTCTCATCCATCACTTTCCCTCATTGTGCGTTTAAAAGAGGTGGAGAAAGTAACCGGTTTCCATCTCCAAAAGGAATAGAGTCAAGCTATCATGTGTTTGCCTTTGTCCATGCCTTTGAAATGGGCTTCTTTCAACACCACTCATCCATGGTGTTAATCAACTCTGGCTGGACTTACTGGGCTCGATGGGGCAGAATCAGGTGGGTGCAGTGGGAATTAATCACAGCACGCTGAAGCGTCTCTCCGGCAGCTGTCCGCCTGTGCCGTCCAGCTCATTGACCAGGCCTGTCTATGCAAACGGGGCTGCATAATTCTACTTAATCTGTGAGGAGCAAGAGGGGCTCAAGGCCCGTCACAGTCAGTGCATTCCAATACAGCTGGCGTAATGCTAATGCGGCCTGCCAGGGCTCCCCGAGGACAGAGTCTGGCTTTAGGGAGCAAAGAGGAGGACTCATTCTGCCCGTGCCAATCCGTCAATGAGGAGAGGAGAACTGTATCTCCAGGTGCTCCCAAAAAGGGCCAGAGAGAAGGAGAGAAGAGAGACGCGAGCAGTGGTTTGCATGTCTGTAGAAGCTAGAGACATCCCACACGTGGACACCAGGATTAAAATAACGACAAGAATATTTCAAGGTCAGAGCGAGTGACTCATGGAAGCCATATCATCTATATCTTTACAAAATACAGCAAGAGAGCTGTTAACAGGAGAATGCTGAATTGAACTGAAAGATTAAAGCTTTCTTTTTAAATTGAGTTGGATTTTGCTGTCTGGATTCTGACTTCTCGGTCCACGTGTCCGTTGATGCGTTCACATAGGAATAAATGTCAGAACTGTTGTTGGAAAGTTGGACAAAATGTTTGCTGCTGAGACTAGCTTCACACGTCCAGATGTGTGAGCAGAATCATAGCTAATCAGGGCCAAAACCAAGCTTAAATTCCTGTGTTTCCCTCGTCCAACACTTGAATCCACAGATGAAGTTTTGCTAAACTTTGGGACTCTTCATCCAGCAGGAAAACAAGGTAGCGACTTTTGCCACTTTCTTAATCACTTTCTTGTAAACTCAGATGAAAACATTTGCTGTGGAACTGCTACCATCCGCTGATCTGTAAGAAATTCCTCAGCTTTTTTAAACTACCATTTTTGAGTCAGCTGTGTTTGTCCTCTGGGGACCACGAATGTGTCCGTGCGTGTCTGTTTGTGGGTTGCAACATTGAACATCGGTCGTGCTCAGAAAGGTTTAATCAATGCTCCTATTATTGGCTGACTGCTACAGATAAGAAGAAAAGCCGAGCAGAGTTTTCACACCATAATGAAGGGGGAAAAATAGCTTTCGCACCACTTATGGCTCCGGCTGCACGTCTGTCATCGCAGCTTTTAATGCAGGAAGACTTCAGCGCTAGTTATTTTCACCACAAGCAAGTGCTCTAAAAGGATAAAAGGCCCCTCTGAAGAGTCCACCGATGCGTAAATGCTAAATAATAGTCCTGAAATCAGCAACGGAGGCACAAAATGATCATTTCAGCCAAGACACAGGTGTTTCATGGACTTTAAACAGACTTTCCATGTTGTATTTGAGATATAGGCTCTACTTTTAATGAGAAATGACTGGAATATTAGTTAAAACATGCACACACACATTTGTGTGGGTGAGTTTTCTTTTCAATTGTGACTGTATTATTTTTTTACATTTGGGGAGGTTTCCAACCCGGAACCCCAAATTTCTGCGGGTGGTTAAATTGATCTTCACTCCGGGTCGTGGAGTTGGGTCGGATACTTATTCCTGTGTTTGCAGCTGTATCGTCTAGGAACATGTAGCTTGTTCTGTGTGAATTTTTATGAAGCAGTCATCTCTGATAACACATGCAGGCAAATAGTTTTGTAGGAGAAATCGATAAATTAAGAACTTAAAAATCTCTCGCCTGTGATATCGGTTATATCTCATTAATCTTTATATCAACTTAAATGATCCCTGCTTCACTTCCTGGCCAATATAAGTCGGATTTAAATGTAAATATTGGTTTGGTCTCACCTGGAAGAAAAAAGTGGCCTAAATCAGATTTTCTTTTTTGAGACTGAACCTCACAGGCGTCTTGAAATCTGACTTTGAATCAGAACCAAATCAGATACGGGCCAGATGTTTTGTCGGAAGTCACGTCACATTTCATCCGTCCGCCTCACAACCGGCAGTGATAGAGGAGGGAGTCATTGGAAGGACAGAGAACTGGAGGACTGTTTGGACGTGTGCTCAAGCTGTGATGAGAGCTTTCTGCCCCGACTGATCTCTATTCTAGATGATGCCGCCACACCTCTGAGGAACTGCGGCCGTTGCAAGAGTCAGACATTAAAAGTGGTGTAGAGCCGCACAAAAAATAAAAGGAAAACGCATCCGAACTGAAAGAGCTGCCGTGTTACGGGAGCCATTAGTAGCAGATTAATACATTCGGAACAGTTTGTTCATTCATTCAGTCTGTCTGTTCTATTAGATCAATAATTCACACGCACCTTCACTGTTGTTTCATTAATTTAGCGGTCAAATGCAAACATTAAAGTGTGAATGTAATAATACTTGAAATGGCATCAATCATTGACGTGTTAACCAAGCATTGCTCATTCCATATGCCGCATTATTTAAGCAGACAGCAGCTCCATCCCTTTCAAACAAACCCCTTATAACACAGGCCCAGGTTGTTTTACATTTTATTAATAGCAACATCAGAGTACTAAATGTACAGAGGACGAGTCCAATGAGAATCGCATTTACAGTGCTTGCAAATACAGAGCTTAGTAGTACAAGAGTAACCGAATCAAAGTCACCTGGCGATCGAAACATTTACCAATAACTACAAAAAGAAGAGGTGTGATCCATTAGACACAAAATCAAAAGTTGTACAACATTTAGCCGTCACAGAGACAGACTGGAGTCCCTTCTGTGGAGGTGTGTCGTGTGTGCGTGTGTGTTTGAGTGTGTGTGTCTTTGTCTATACCATAGTCTCATACAAAATCGAACAGAGGTACTCATCGATATATTAAACACAAATATAAAAGTTTCAGAGTCACAAAGTACAAACTTCAGTTTTATGGCGGTAACACAACTGAAGTCACGCCCCCTTGTGGTGGGTGTGAACGGTGGGCGTTGTCGGCACGCATGAGAAAACAACTGTGTTCCTTCCCCGAAAAAAAAAAAAAGAGGTTTACAAAACAAAGCTATACAGTTTCCAGCCACCTTAAACGCGGTTTTGAACTCTCCGAGCAGCTGGATAACGAGCAGACCCGAGTTCAAGTTGGCTTTAAGTCACCTACAGCTCGACCAGAGCAAGAACATGGCGGCTAGTCTCCAGCTCAGCGAGGATTATGGGAGAATGGTGATGCTGCAAAGCAACACTTGTATTTCTTGTTCGTATTTTTAACTTCCCAACCCTTTCCTGTACCGATAAGCGCTGACGGCTGTGGAGATCCGTCCCCGTTCCAGGAGGAAATGGAACGATGAGCCGAGGAGCGCGAGCCTTCTGTGTTAGATTAGTGGTTTCTGAGAAACAATGACAGGCTACAGTCTAAGAATGGCTTAAAAGCAGATTAAGATACATATCAGCTATAACATCGTCGCCTCTTTGAGTTTTATCGTCCACATGTGTAGTTCCTTTCCTTTCCCTGCTGAGTGTCACCTGACTCTTTTCCCACGCTGCCACCAAAGCTATATGAGGGAGGGGTTTGCTATGCTAAGACGCCAGACGTCTGCGATTAAAACTGTCATTACATGGATACGGGACATTGGTTCCTCCCCTTTCATGCCGGCTCCCAGTGATATTTGGAGGGGAAACGAACCTTGGCTTTAGGGATATTCAGTCAGCTCCAAACAACATCTGTCAATCACTTCTCCTCGGTATCTCTGACGTGCAAACAGGAGTCACGATCCCTGAAAATGAGCGAGCGAGTCATCTCTCATCCCGACACGCACCGCGCTGCTGATTGATAGCTTGCTTGAGCGGAAGGTTCGGAGGGATGTACGAGATTCATTTCCTGTGAGAAAAGGCATGTCGAGTCTTTGGTGTCTGGCTCAGACTTCCCCCAACCTCTCTGATGTCTCTGAAGCCCCTTTTCCTGCCAGTCCTGCTCTCATATTCCGTTCCCCCCCACCATAAAGCCGAATTTAGCGGGAACACATTACGCACCAGCTGTTCGGAAATACAAACCGAAAAGGCGAAAAAGTCGGAAACGCATTTCCATACAGATCAGTTTGATTTCATGTGTGGATGGAAATGAAAGAGGGGGAGGTGTGCACGTGTCAGATGGTCCGGCCGTGCTCGCTTAATATGTATCGGCCGACCTTTTTTCACAGACGAATCAGGATCTGCGTTTCCCTGGAAGTGCAGCAGAAAAAGAAAGCAGCGCAACAAGAAATTCCAGTGTTGACAAATCTGTCACCTGTGATTTGGACATCCATCCATGGACATTGGAGGATTTGTCGATGCACCGTGTCTAAAGATCCAACAAGGACTCCGCGTTGTTTATTACTAAGCTGTTAGCAGATCCTTGGCTTGGGAAAATTCAAGTGGACGTTTCTGGACAGTTTTTTCGAAGACTTTTCAACCCTTCGACCTGGACGACTGAGAATGTTCATCGACAGTTAGCGAGCGTGAGTGGCAAAAGGGGCTCCCCCGTCGTTTGTGGTTGGATGTAATGGGGAACCATACTGGGTCGCACCTCTTGTCTAGCCGCCAATATTCGGAATACACACAGCTGACGGTGGAAACATGAGCAAACCGTGCTGTTCCACACTGACCTGAACTGTACTGCTCGCTTGAAATGCAGCTTAATCACAACTCGGGCTTTGCGTGTCATGTGGAGAAGAACCCAGGGAACATTTTCGTCTATCTACATTTAAAGGATCGTTTGGAATTCATGCAACTTTAGTCTCCTCTTTCCATCTTTTGTTGAAAACTTTGTATCCAAAAACATTTGATGTTAAGATCCTGGAATTCAGAGACGCCAGACTATTGAACGGAAGAGTTCTGACAAAATAAAGGTGGTGGAATTTTAAAAAGTATACAAAACCAAGCTGTTGGAGTTACTGGCCAACAACCAGTAAGGCCTAGGTTGAACACTTTTGAGAACATACTGCCCATTTGCCCGCTGATCTCAATGCCATCAGAACTGATCTAGTCAGAACTGATCTGACTCGGAATAGAAAGACATTGCTAGTTCACTTACTTTGAGGCAGATGCTAACTTGAACATGCTAACATGTTTTACAATGTTCTGTAACTCTTTGATGTTCAGCAACAACAGCTGAGTTCCGTACTTTGCCCCTTAATATCGCTTCAGGTTCTTTTCAGCCTGTGTTACATCCAAGTGTTGGACACAATCAACAGCTAACATCACTAAAAAGACTTAAATAACACCGCACGGATCCTACAAAACATCGATTGTGATTGTTTAGTGGAATCAGGTTACAGGTAATGTCAAAAGAGAAGCAAGCACATCTTTTCATTCATCCAATCGTCATTCCCTGATTGCTTCATGTGACCGTAAATGCTAGTCTGAGTGTTTGGGATCATTCATTCCTGGTATGATTGTGGAAACATATATACAAATACAAAAGGAGAAGTTAATACAGAGTGAGGATGCAAACCAATCGCAGTTTAGTTGGTTTTCTTGGCAGCTACTGTTGGACTTGAATGAATTGAATTTCTGGGATGCAACCTTAAGCTGAAGTCGAAGAACTGAAACAACAGGAAGTCACTGATGTTCTGGCCGACCGTGAACGCAACAGAACCAAAGACACTGTGGGATTCCAAGCCGATCAGCGCTCTTTCACACGTTCTGCTTGGAAAGGGTTCTCCAGTCTCTGAACTACTGCAGCGTCTACTGAAGTATTATAGTGGTTAGCTAAAGTTATAATACAAGTACTGCCCGAGAAGTGCAGATAGGAAGCTTGGCACAAGGTTAGTTCTGTCTGAAAAGAAATACTGCCGTTACACATGTAAACAAAGACACTATCCCCATCCTAGATTAAACCTTCCCAAAAACTGGAGAGGCCTTGAAAAATATAACACACCTGTACACAAATAGAAGCAAATATATAGAAAATACATTTACACATGTATAATATACAGCAAGTTTTGCAACCCTCTTTCTATTAATACTCTTCGTTCCAAAAAATAGAGGTTACGTCGGATACTCCCCAGTTTAGCACGCACAGGTGAGGCTGAAGTGAGGCGTGGGTCGTTTTTTTGTTTCTTTTGTTTGTTTGTTTTTTGTCTCGTGGATGGGCAACAGCGGAACATTTGCACCACAGTGTTCTTCCCAGACTGTCTCAGCACGGAATGATTCACATTTACTGATGCTGATCTCATTGGGACAAACCTGCTGACTCAAAGAAAACCACCAAAGGGGGATTAAACCCTTCCTGTACATATTGCTGTCTGCAGCCAAACATGTTTACAATTGCAGAATTGTACTTTGTGCTTTGTTCAGGCCCGCAGCACAACAGAAGGTAGATAAATAGCCGTCTTTTTA
>NC_042287.1:3531731-3556731 GCF_901000725.2 Takifugu rubripes
GCCTCATAGCTGGAATGTTGTGCATTTGTTTTTAGTCCCCGTGCCTGCGTGGGCTTTCTCGCTACTCTAGTTTCCTCCCACAGGCTAAAACATCCACGTTTGGGTTGTCAGATTTCCTATAGGTGTGAGTGTGTGACTGAATGTGTGACATGATGCACTGCTGACCTGTCCAGGAGCTGCCTCTCCTCTTGCTTGATGACTACTGGGAATTTGTGGTCATGATCTCCACAGTATTTGAGATCCTCTAGCGATGAACTTGTCTCTCTTATGGAAAATCCCTGTCCGAGTCAACCTCCAGTGCTACTCAAGGGCTGTGAACATTCACATGGTCGCTCTGTGCAACGCAACCCCCCCTAACGCCGATGTTTCGATTCAAGTATTTTGATCCCTCTGGCCTCGGTATTATCACAGCTGCACAATAATACCAGAAAATGATGATTGCACACAGCTTCCAGGGACATCTCCCAGGTATCCACCTTGGTATTTTTTAAATGTGAGAGACAGGCAAAAGCCATTAAATTCAATTCTTGGAATTAATGCCGCCTGCTCATATGCTCCTATTTTACTAGATATGGACGTGCACCGAAGGACTCTTTGTTCTGTACGGCTAAAGCACAAAAGCATTGTTCTTCTTTACACTCCTAAGACCCCTGTGTTAGCTGATCTGTCACTTTTGACAGTAATCCACTAAGAAAACACATGTGAGGATTAGTGTGTCTATTCAATTGCACTTATGGAAACTGTAATTTGTGTGTGTGTATGTGTGCAAGGGTACGTGATACAGCATGAGAGGAGGATATGACACCCCTGGGGGAGGTGATGCGTGCTGTAGGACCACAATAAAACGATAAGAGAGACAGAAAGGGGCCTTTTTGATAACATAAAAAATGCTCACGTGGGCTTTATTCATCTCGCCCCTCCATCAGGTCACTGTCTGGCCGCTGATTTAAGCCAATTTGTCTTCGGGGGGGCTCAAAAGGAAGTGCTGCTCAGTCATTTTGGACAGGCGCGCGACCTCTCCTCTACCTGAACAAAGTTCTTGAAGATAAAGGGACCTTCGAAGCGAACCAGGTCAGCCTCAGACTGATGATTTTTCACTTTGGTTGGGATGACGGCTCACCCACTAACCTAGCATCAACCTCCGAATTTTCAGGAAGAGTTTGCAGTTATCAATCCATAAAATAACAGCTTTGCAAGTCCAGACATACAGAGGTTGCCCTTGACCCTTGATCGATATGCCGGGCCTCCTCTGAGAGTTGTGTCACGCCATAATCAAGATATACACTGATGGTAATGACGGGATTCTATTCTGTAGACCCGAAAAACACTTAAGGAGTAAATCACTTTAATTACCCCAATAAAGATACAAACATGAAATCCAGGACAGAGAGAACCACGTTAATTCTGTAATGACCTCATTTTCGGGGTTTAAAGGTGGAGTGGTAATGGAGCTGATAATGACGTGGATGACAAACCTGAGCGTAGAGGCCAGTTCTATTTTCGTCCAGAACCGTGCATTTGGCCCGGCTATCTACGCCTCATCATGTCCCGCGCTCGAGTTTGGCCTTTAACGGTCACCTTGCTGTAGCGACTCGTGGTTTGGGGTTTTTGTTGGGTCACTACCAAGCAAAGGCAGCTATGAGGGAGCCAGATAAAAAGAGAGAAGAAGAGAAGGGGGGCACGCAGAGGTGGAGCAGCTAGCGTGCGACCGCCGCGGCAGCAGGATCTGAGCCCTCATCAAATGCTCCCAGGGTAAAAAAAAAGAAAAAGAAATGAGATTCGTGGCCTTCTCGCCACGACAGTTTGATGAAAATGTCAAAGAAATCTCTTCTTGCAACCTTCTTTTAATAAGTCAGTGTGTAACAGCTTCAGGAGGACACAAGGCGCCATCAATGAACGTGCACGGTGGGAACTCCTGGAATTTCACAGCGCCAGCTCCCTGGCCCCCATCTTTGAAGGCGAATGTTTCACCATGTCTTACCCCCCCGAACTTAAATGAAACTTTTCAGGCCTCTGCAGGACCACGAGGCTTCTGACATGGTGGCCCCTGTCCCGTCTCGCTGGCACAGAACCCCGCCCCCCAGAGCTGAGCGTCACGGAAAAGGGTCCAATTTTAGATTTTAGTTCTTTTTATTTTTGAATTTGGAAAAAAAAACCTGTTCATTCTCCTTCACTGTCATTCTGGACTACTGAGTATGGATTGAGAATAGAATATTTCCCTGAGAATGCTCCAACGTCGGCCAGTTTTGCCTCTTTCAAAGGATCGCCTCTGCTTCACAGCGGCACACAGAAGCCACGGGCTGGTTCTCCATTTTCACTGCAGCTACATAGACCAGAGCCTCATTAAATGCCAAGACTGTAGAGAAAGTCAGAGTGATACTCACACACTGAAAAACCTATCATTTATAGATCTGTATTGCCTTCAAATGTGCGTCTTCTTTTTTTTTTTTATTCAAGTGCAGGTTATTTTTACTAGTCTAACTGCACATGCGAGCCATGGGCTTTGTACTACGGTTCAAACGGGCTTTCATGCGGCTCGCAGAGATATAAGTCAATTATATAGCGCCGGTTAGACAGGATGGATGTCTGAACGCGGAACATTTGTGTGGGTAGAACACGAAGGCACGGCGGAACAAATGACTTCCTGAAGGGTGGAATGGTCAGAATAACGTAACTCAGATCTACTACTAACAAATTGTTTTTATTCTAATTTTAGTCATGTATGTTTGACTTTCCCAGGTTTTTCCACCAACGAAAGGCTGCAAAATGGCGCAAAGAGGCAGGAGTCGCAACACTCAATCATGAGTTCACCAAGGTCATACACTCTGGAGCGGAGTTTACATTTCTGGCAAGAGATATTCATAAACCGCAGCAGGAAATGAACAAAAGAGGTTTTGCATTCTCAACATATTGCCAAAACCCCGAATCCATTCGCTCATTTCCCTTCAGTAATGACTTCATAGCATTTGCAGCTAAAGTCATTTTCATGAACAAGTTCGTGATTGAGCCTTGAAATGACGGAGTACGCATTGTTAGATTACATATGGGTCAATTTCTATTAAGTTTCTATTAACATTCCAAGTATACAGTATGAGACAGAACGTGCTCCGTCATTTGATGGAAAAGGCTAAAACAGAATGAAGGTGAACGAACCGTGGATGTGCGGCGAGAGCCCATTTACCCCGGCATTAGTGGGAGATCTATCGCTGGTGTGTAAAGTGGGCCACCTGTATGCAGCATTAGGACCTGCCAGTCTCTGCGGCAGGAGTCATTTAGGGCTGATGGCACCTTCATCGACGCAATCATGCTTAAAAGCTCTTGAAAAATGCGGGAACGGCCCTTCATTTGCACGCCAGAGTGGCCCGGCTCCCACGAGTCCCAGAGTGGCTGAAAACAGTCAGTGCGGTTCAGGAAGGCTGGAAAACAAGTAAAAGGAGCAGGAGACCACCTCCCAACGGGGGACCATCCCAGTTTCAGCGGCCGTGGAAAAGGCTGCCTTCCCGGGGCCTCTCCGCTCAGTCATCCGGAAAATTTGAGCTGTCAGTTTGGATTTCTTATTTCAACCCAAAAGATCGCGTGAATTATTTACCCGGCAAACTGTTTGTCTGCGTTTCCTTCGCACAACAAGATTCCCTCACTTCTCTCTTCCTTTTCCTCTCTGCACGCTCCCTTTTCAAAATCCTGCTCTAATCCTGACAGACGGATCCTGTATCCAAAATAGTGCTTGAGTCAACATCTGCACTTCTCTCTTTTTCGGGCAGACATGTCGAGCTGTTGGGGGGGGGACGAGCGAGGGTCTAACAGGAAGGGAAACGGCATCTGCTCGGTCTGGCCCCTCGTCTCCTCTTGGCTTCAACATTGAGGAAGAGGAGCAGGGTTTGATGCTGCACGCCTGTCGCCGGGCATCAGCGTTTATATCCAGATTTAAAACCCGGGAACGGAGATTCATTTTAACCCACTTTATTGAGTCAATACAGAGCGAAATGGAAAGTTTATTGGATTGCTATGGTAACCGTTGGGGAAAAGCGGTTTCTCTCTGTCTCTGTGCGCGTCTTTCTCTGGTGAAGAGGCAGCGTGGTACGCCTCTACAGGTCTAACGCGGGTCACAACGGAGCAGCACGATGTTCACGAGTTCGCGCCTTTAAAAATAAATTCCTGAGGCACTTAACATACATTTTGCATGCGCTCGCTTTGCTCCACAGACCGACTTATTCGCTCCGTTCATTTAACTCGCTGCTCCCTTCAAACTTGACAATGCGATGCGAGCGGAAGCCGTATGGATCCATCCCCTCTCCTGCACCGGAACCTCCCCCTTCACTTCTGAAGAGAACGGCGTCTTCTGCTGAGCCGTCGCCAACCGGCATTTAACCTCGCGCCTCTCGGCCCGTCGTGCAAGATGTAAGTTATCAGTAGTGGCTTCACCGGATGCAGGTTTAATCATCTCGTGGCCATAATGGAAGTGACAGCTCCATCTGCGTCGAGTGGAGCACAATCAGTGGGAACAATCAGAGAGCATCTGGACCAACCCCCCCCCCACCCCAACCCACTCCCACCTCCAGCGTGGAGGCCAGAGCGCCCCGAGAGCGGCTTCAACAGGAGCAGCGGTCGGACAAACAGTGCTTTGATTGTGACTGCTCGTTTCGCGTGACTGAGGCCGCGAAGCGACTTTTTTATTTCGTCTCCACCGGCATCAAGAGCTGCCCCCTTTCCTGCATTGGGGGCTGGGGGGCGCGTCGACGGCATCCCCGCATTGCAGAAGTGCGACAAAGAGGAGCGGCGGCGAGCTTTCATGCACTTTCTGAGTCATTAAACTGAACCGTCTTGGCCAAATGTCACACGAAAGAAGCCTAATAAAGAAGTCATCTGGGCATGCAGATCCGAGGCGCCTGGCTCATTTCACACGGGGAACGAGAGCCGAACACGTTGTTAGCGGGAATTATAATTGACAGTTTCGGTGCTGGGTGGATCCGTGTCGTGTCACTTTCGCAACGCAATGTTCATTACCAGCGGGAACCAGAGGGACACAAACATCCCCCAAAAACATGCACGGAGTTCTCATTTCTGTGCTCAGAAACTCTAGGAGAACTGGTATCTGGCAGCTGGGGTCATTTTTTTCTTGTAATGGTGGAAAAGGCTGTTTAATGAGCGTCCTCGTTTGTCTGATAATTAGTCTCAAGCAGGGATCAGAAAACTTGCCGTGATTGGCACACAGCAGCACAACCAGTTGGACCCTGTCAACAGGAGGTATTCTTTCCACGCCAAACCACGGTTCCATGCGTGGCGCGGCCCGTCTCGCATAGATTGACAGTTCCTCCTCCCGCCCACTTTAAAATGAGTGGCTGTGTACTGCTAGTGTCAGCAGTTATCTCAAAGGCTATTGCTACCTTTAGCATCTCGTACTTCCGATGCCTGAGATTGAGTCCGCCCCGCAGAACCCTGGAAGAACGCACGCACACGCGTGACAAGATGTCTCAGCTCGCAGCACAATACAGGCAGAAGGCAAAGAGCCAGACTGAAAAGCGCTGGCTTCATCTGACTGATCTGGTACAGCAGACAGGTGCTGCAGAGCCTGGGTAGCTCAGTCGGTAGAGCATCAGACTTTTAATCTGAGGGTCCAGGGTTCAAGTCCCTGTTCAGGCGAACATCTTTCCAAGCAGGGGAAGTGCTGAGGTGCCCTTGAGAGCCTATTTTCACCTATATGCTTTTGAGGTTTGTGGAAGGGCCTGAGGTCTGGAGCCTGTCCCAACCTGCAGCTATTGCTATTGAACGTGCACCTAACCGTGCACACCCATGAGGTGACTCTGCTAACCTCTGCACCTGCTTTTCAGTTCATTACGGCATCGTGTCAGGATCTCCTCCATGGTCTGTGACCAGCCCAGCTACATGTGAAACTTCACTCAGATGATGCTATTCATGGAACAACAGTAATAATCTTTCATTTGTGCTGGTTGCCTACTGCTCATGAGCCACAATGGCTCAGCTTAGAGCAGCGTGAGCGCGCATCCGAGCTTCCGAGGACACTGACTGTCAACGGTTTGCACCAGCCTCATCTGCACACCACCATCATCATCATCAATGCTAATGCTAACAAATAGGCAAAAAAAGAAGGCCAATTCAATGGCATATTTCCACGTCTCGGATTCACTCCTCTCACGTGCTCATAGTCGTCTGCTGGCTTTGATTGTTGCCCTCAGTTGGGACGGTCTGCCCAGCTGACGTTATCTACCTGCCAACAACAACACAAACCTTCTGAGTTGTCTTTCGAATTTTCTATCTATCTAATTGTCCCTCTCACCTCTGCCAAGACTTCACGCTTGAATCATCACCGTCGTCATCCTCAGTACCATCAGCTCACTGGACTCGTTAACGAGCCATCCTTCTTAGCACAGTTGTCAGCTCCCACCAATGTCTGGATGCAGAAGGATTTATTTTTACTAAAAGCTGCTTCTGTTTTTAACGCACTGATGCTCCGATTACTCAGGGTAATCGAGCTGCACCGGTCTCACACCACCACGAAGGAACAGGTGGTGTTCTCCTTTTATTGGCTAGCAGAGGTTCAAAGCTGCAATATTCTAAGAATCATAATGGAATGTGTCTGCGTTGCTATGAAAATACGCCTGAGATGGTTGTCACGGTAACGACATGAGCCCGGTGAAGGAAAAGATTGGGGGGGGGGGGACATCACATGCGAGTAGAGAGAGGTTATATCTCAATGTTCCGTAGAACCGGGACTAAACGGGTGCATAATGAATGTAGCCTTTGAGTCGGTTGTGCATTTTTCAGTAGAATACATCTCAATTATCATGAATCTGTGTGCATGTGCAACAGACTCATGCTCGCACAAAAAAAAGAGAGCTGTAAACGGGAGCTGACACTGTGTAAAGCTGCTTGAGCGTGGACCAAAAAACTTCCCTCAGTGGTGCACCCACCGCTGACGCCTGCTGACCGAGGCAGCGGCGGCGTCTCATGTGACAGATACGCTGTTGAATTTGGACGACTATGCCGACTCCTTTTCCGTTTTAAAGCCTCCCGATGGTTCATTTGTGCTGAAGCGCTGATGGGATCCATTTCAGGGCGCATGCTAACACCGTATTTCACTTTTATTAAGATAATCAATTAAATGCTTTCCTATTTAATGCCGCATTACCGAAGAGCGAAATATCCAGATCTTCAAAGATGATATAAAAGAGAAACAGCTCAGAGACAAAGCAAGCGTATCTCCTCAGCTAATAGTTTAATTTCATCAGCAACCCAGTGTGGTGCCGTCGCCACACTAATTACACTTTGCCTTGGGGCTAATATGAAGCACACACAGGTTAATGTGTTGTGAAGGCTGAAAGAAAAGTTTTCCACGGCAACTAAACACCTGGGCTTCGCCTTGAAATGTGATTCTATTCATCCTCTCTACCGAGACCCAGCCTGCGTGCTGATACAATGAGAAAGAAAAGAGGAAAAAAAGGCACGGGACACCTTTTGGTTTTTGAAACCACTTTCAGGTGGTCTCACCCAGCCAGGTGGAAGCAAAGCTGACAGCATAATTACGCCCTGTCATTTAATTCCAACCCGTATTACTTCCGACTCCCTTCAGTAACCATAGAGCTGCATATATTTATAGCGAAGACGCTGACTTTATTGCCATCCGAGCTCGAAAAACAACTTTTACTTAACATGATATTAAAAGTAGCGAGAGAGGTAAATGATGCTTTTCCACAAATTTGACAAACTGTTGACATTCGGAACCACCGATTTTGCTAAAACTCGACAAAAGGAAACGGCCGGAGGTTAAAACTGCGCACAGAGCGACCCACCGCATTTAGCTAATTACTGAAACTAAGCTAAATGAATAACGTTTGTTCATTAACAGGGTTTTCTTTGATATCAGCATTCCTTCAAAGGACCCTAACTGCCGCTTCCTCGTTGTAATGAAGTGGGAGGTGGCCAAGGACTCTGGAAAACTCTTCCAGCCTAATTTTATGACATTAATATTAATGGACCAAATGGGAAAGCTTCAATTAGCGCAGTGCTTGCTCATAAGCTGTTAAACATGACTTATGTTTTAGCACTACCTGTATGGTCCATTTAAGCCGCTGCGTTCCTCATAGACTTAATGAAATGGTAAATCTTATATGCGTAGCTCCGGGGTTTGCATATCAGCAGCTCGCTGGGACCATCCATTAAAACCACATAGGCCCGTGTACGATATTTCACACTTAAGTGCCACTGTGCGGTCAAGGTCGTTACACCGGGAAGCAGGTGCAGCACCCCCAGCTGCAATCTCCCATCATTAGCCGGGCTCTTTGGTCACATGATGCTGCTACGTCTGTGCAAACCAGTGGCGAAAACGCACCATATAAAATGTTCTATTACAGATGGCTTTCGTTATTGTTTTCCTGATTCTTCTCAGCAACACGCCTGAATTTGAAACCAAATTTGGAGTTTTTTTAAGCGTCCGATGTGCCTCCACACTGAATATTATTCTAGTGAGCATGACTTAAATGAGTGTGTTTGTTAGTCTATCATAAAAGAGACGCTATCGTTGATTATCGTCTGGAACTCTCACCTGATGTCTCCACATATGGCTTTGGTGGTTTGACAGTCCCCTCGTTGACAGTGGCCTTGGTGGTGCTGAGCCTTTTGGGCTCCGGTGTGGTCACCACAGTGAACGTCCTTTGGAAGACCCTGGCTGTGGTGCTCGTGGTTGTGGCCACAGTGGTGGTCGGGACTCTGGTGGACAGCGTCATGTTGAGCTCCGGTTTGCTATCGTCGTCTATACTGTCTGTCCCTGTCGGGCCCCAGTCGATAAATCCGGCCACCGTGGTAGTCCGGCCGTCCTGAGGCTTGTCGTAGCTGTCCCACTTCAGCTGCCTCCTGGTTCTACGTAACAACCGGACACTTCCTCCACGTCTTCCGCGAGATGAAGCCGCTGGAGCTTCAGATATTACCGCCTGTGGGTCTTCTGTCTCCATTTCGGAGTGTTTCAACCGGCAGTCTTTACACGCTGCTTGGTCAATACGCATTAGCTTTAAACGCTTTAGGCCTTTAACTTTAGGCCCGATCCCGGCCCTACTGTCTTGGACCGCAGGGTTAAAGAGACGGCGGACCAAAGGGCTCATTGTTCTCCAGTGAAGCTTGTTGGTAGTGTCCCAAAGGGGCTGCCAGCTAGGACGTGAGTGAGGCACTGACTTAGTTGTGAGCCTAATCCCCATACTCTGGCTGAGGGGGCTGCACGCAGAGAAGTCCAGGGTGAGGTGGGTCATGGCCAGTAGGATCCACACCCGATGGCCCATACAGCTGCCTGGACTCAACGCAGACGGACTGTGGAGAAAGGAGGATATAAAAGATTAAGACGGGGTTCATCGCCAAACAAATCACGCCCACATCCTCGCCACCAATCGAGATTTACATCCGCACTCGCCCTCCGCAGCACGCCTGACAAACCGCTTCTTAGCTAAGCTGCGGCGATAATCAGCTCGACAAAGAGCCCGCTGACAAAGGTCACACACAATGTAAACGGTGTCGAACGCCAATGATTTGGGATTCGGGAGCAGCGGGGACTCATCCTTGATGTTTCAGATTTCTATCAATCCGGGGATGATTGCAGTGCCGCACAAGGTCGGACCTTGCTCCGCTGATCACCATATTCTGCATTAGCTCCCCCAGACGCAAAGTCATCCGAATCCCAAAGGGCAATTTGAGTCTGCCGGGCAATAATCGGATGAAACAAAGCCGCGTTAGCTTACCCAGAACCAAAGAAACGCAGATTTTGCATCGGTTTATTGAACATCCCAGCGTCTCAAAAAGGTGATTTATTTCTGCGTACACGTGTCAGCATGATTGCAAGGTGAAACGCAGGCCGAGACCCTGCAGTGGAGTGATTTTTACAGGCAAACTTTACTGCCCCCGGGGACAAAGCTTCGCATTGATTCCTCGGGGAAAAGCATCATTACGGGCTATCTTTCATCTCGGCTGTCCTTGGCCAATTTAAGCCCACACAGAGGACTCTTTCTGGAAGCATCACAGAGACGATGATGGATGGAAAAGCATGAATGGTTCATTGACTATCAGAGCCGACGCAAAAATGTCGGTCAAACCCGTAATTACGTTTCTCTTAGCGTCTGAGGCGGAAACATTCGCCGCAGCAAAGTTTGGGCTCGTTAACCAGACTTCAGGGCTGTGTTTATCAATCAGCCCACTGATTTATGCAAATTCAAACTATCCCTGTAAACAACGTCACTTCTTTTACAGAGGCGGGGCGGACACGGCCCGTGTGGCACCAGTGGAAGTTCTTTAACTGTGGCTGTGTCCCAAAGACACCTGGACGGTGTTCACTGTTTAAATATGCTGTAAATCCAGGCGCCGTTGGCCACAAAGCTGTGAGATCCCACAGGATCGAACGTACCTACGGAATTATGTGTTAAAGCTGGATAGAATTCCGTCTTTGTGAATTCCCAGCGCCGTGAATTGCTGTTGCATTACGTCATTTATTTTCCTCAGAAAAGTCTTATCTTTGATTTTTAACCTCACATTTATGAACTGCGGGAATAATATCCGGGGCTTTTTTTTTTTCTCTCTTTCCCCGCCACCGTTTATGAGCTCGGCGGGGCTGAAATCTCGGATGTCATTTTAATTGAGTCATAAACGGTGACTGATACGGGCCTGAAAGTCCGGTGACAAGGTCAGTGCGTTGCTGGCAGTTTAAAATTATGGATAATAATTTCCCCTGTTAGCGGTTTGGCCCTGAACTGGCTGCGGCCCTCAAAACCCCGAGGCCAAACAAATTCTCTCCACCCAGGCCAAATGAAATTAATACCTGATAAAGAACCCACACGCTCCTCAACAATGGTCAAAGGTGTGTTGGCTGTCCACTCTGAGGAGGTGGAAGCAGGACTAGAGGTGCTCGTCCAGCTGAGCAAGGACCACACTGGCAGGGAGACCACAGGGCCCCTGTTCCCACTCTGCAGAAGCAAAGTGACCTGAACATCGGGACATTTCGCTTTCCATTGAGGACAGATCAACAAGAAGTGGGGGGCAACACATTTATTTAGCAGTGCACACAAAATGCTGTGTTAAAGTGTCCACTGGGGATGTGATCTGACCCAGGTAGGGGTTAGAGAAGGTGCATGACACATGCTGCTGGACCCCAGCCAAGGTGAGATATGAAAAAAGATAATATATGATGTTTCAGCCAGGACCAATAACACTAAAGAACCACTAACACAGTCATTGGCACTGCTAGTTCACAGCACTAGAGTTGATGGATACGACCGTTATGAGGCAAACGCGATGACATTATTTTCTTATTAAGTTATTTGTTCAGTAGAAATAAAGGTTCCGGCTCCTCCGTGCCGTGTTAAAAACCCATCCTGAATTCAAACTGATGTGAAAAAGGATTTAAAAATAACAAACCAAAACATTCTATCCTTCCAGTTAATAAAATTGCATTAAAATGTGTTGCAGAGACGTTAAAAAGGGCAGTACTCACAGCATCCGTGCACCAGATGCTTCCGTTGTCCTATTTTCTAAAGCGGCGTTGCTAACGACTTAAACCTTGAACAATATGGCTGGAAATCCCTTAGTGGATGATGTGGCCTCCCTGATATTAGATGATCATTAATAAACTGCCTTTTGATGGAGATGCTGTTGCCAGGTGGGATGGAATCAGATTTAGAGAGGGGAGGAGCCCCTTCTGGTGTTTTTAGTGGACCGAGGGAGGTCATTCCGCATCATCCGGGCATTTTTCCACAGCCTCCGTCTCAGTATTCCATGTCCATTCTCTAGCCGGACACATAAGGAATAAAACGCTGCGATGGAGTTGAGGATTAGGCCATTAATTAGTGCGCTGGCTGGCCTGTTTGAAGGTCATGATAATTCCAACCAGGATCTGACAGCAAACACAAGCGTGCAGCCTGGGATTCTGCACACACGTGCGACTTTAAAAGAAAAGCAACAAGGCTACATGATACGTGCAGACAGAGGCACGAGTGATGTAACGCTGGAAGATGCGATATTTCACAGCAATATATTTGGATTAGAGCTCCCAGGCTGAAGCCGCAGGGGAAAAAAGGCAGTGGAGAAGCGTTTAGCGAGCTTGACTTGACTCTATCCTCGCTCACACTTTAAGCTGTACTATATTCAGTAAATCTACTCCCAACTTATTCTGCAGTGTTCCTCAAATGCCACTGTCAGGCGGGGGTGGGTTATGGGATTAAACTTTGACGGGCAGTCCAAATTAAACACATGGTATTCGCACTTATGCAGCGCAGCAGGCAGATAATAAAGGGTTCCCCATTTAAATATCACTGATTGAGGACGCAACCTCGGACTTTTACTGATAAATTGGGATGTATTATGAGTCATGGACGAGACTCTCCTGCTCTGTGTTTGTGGCGTGACCAGAAAGCATATTCACAAAAACCCAAAAAGTCCAAATAGCGGTTTTTCAAAGCAGGTCTGAGGAGTTTGCCAGCACATTCACATTACACTGTCTGTTAAAACTGAAGCCAACGTGGACATTTTTATGAGTTTCTGTCAGGTTCCTCTCCAAACCCCCCAGTCTGCAGTGCTGAGCAAACCGAGGGGGCTGGGGGGGAGCTTTGCTTGAGTTATCCATCGCACATACTGTATAATACTGTTTACTTGTCCTTGAAACTGAAAACCTCACATAACTAATGAAATGCCAACAATGGAGGGAAATAAACTGCTGGTTAAGCCCATGTCATGGACTCTCAACAGGATCTTGAATGAAAATCTCCAACGGAGGGCCAGAAAGGTTAATAAGACAGGCAGTTCTATCATTATCACTTAACAGAGGGGAAGAGTAAAGGTTAAAAACTTGAAATAACATAGAGGGAAGATAGATTTGTGTGGTAGGTGTAGAGAACGGAAAATGCGTAGTTGAGTATTTTAGCTAGCATTAGCTTTTTTTGAGTTGTGAGGCCTTGGCGTACAGCTGAAAAAGCTATTTTGTCAATAAGATTCACATAAAAATCAATTAAAATCCAGGTTTTACTTCTAAAGCAGCCAGCGATGGACCGCACCGGTAGTCTTGGATGTTGCTCAAATGTAACCAAGATGCTTGAAATTACCAGCTGCAAGGAAAAGGTGCATCGAGTTTTAGTTTTAGAGGAGACGATTCTTAAAGAGGCTGCCTTAAACAGATACATAACATTCGTGGACAAAGAGGACATCAAGAGGACGATGTCAAACCAAAACCATGACGACTCCTTCTGGGGGAACAAACCAAGTCGGGGCCTGGCGTCGTACGTGTGTATGTGTCACGTAACAAACTGATGATTTGGATGAGCAACACTGCCTTAGTGCAGCAGTGCCGCCACTTGAGATGAAGAAATTAATTACTCTTTCTCCATCGGCTGCGTGGGTATTGTGGTTTGAGATTTGGACCACTCTGTTCCTTTTGTGCAGATGATTTGTTAGCATGTCTTGATAATGAACTCAGGCTGGGACGAGACTCGTGGCACATTAGCGCTGATAAGCCCATGTTGCCATCAGCCCTGTTTATGGAGGTTATTGTCTGTAGTCAATCGGGCCTCCCGTGACTCCACTGCAATGATTCACATCATGTATGGAGACAAAGCTCGTGTGAGTCACACATGTAAACTAATTGATTTGAATTATGGAGACCAGAATAGCTGCACGTGATTATTCAGTGACATGGAAGAGGCGTCTGTCATCAGAGGGATGTTGAAATCATTTAAATGATCTGATTCTTAAAATAAAAACTAGACAGGAAATCAATTGGTAAAGAACTGCATGAGCTCTCTGTGGAACAGATCCCCTTCTGGTTCTGAGAAGGCAGGAGGGGGTTGTGGAAATGAGAGGGAAAAGAGATGGTTGGGGGTGTATACACAGCAAGTGGATCAGATCTGATTGATCTGAGGTCTTGCTCCTCAACTTCATCTCATTAGCATCAATACAGTTCAGGGATTTGAGTTGCATTCGCAATGTGGGGAGGGAAAAAATAGCAGCATTAGCTTAATCAAGAGCTGCCAGACCTCTGGTATGAGAGGGTGCAGCTCATCGATACCTTTAACGATAAAGAGGAAGGTGTGTGTTTTAAAGGCCTGACGGAGCCTGGACTTCTTCTTCTTAACGTAATCTGAGGAAATGACCGAACCGAGAGCGAGAGAGCACAAGCTGAAGACTTTAGCTAATCTGACCAGTTACTGACCAGCTGTTTATCTCCTGGAGGAAATTCATCAAACGCAAGAGGCTTGAGACATGTCAAGGATTTGAGGGCTGGAAAAAGCAGGCGTTAGCTCACGCCTGACGAATCTGCTCTTCTCTTGGCAAAGATCAAAAGGGTCGAGTGCTTTGTGGGCCCTGACGCGGAGCAATTGTGCCTAGCGTGTGCTAGCGTGGCAAAGATAAGACAGGAAACAAAGGGCAGGATGTAGCCTGTGTGAACGAGGCCACGTTTAAAGGTTCTACAGATGCTTCTTTAAAGCGCTGCAGAGGGTTGTTGTTCCAGTGATAACGTAGTGATGGGAATAATGCTAACAATGCATCAAAGTAAGCGTCTAGGCATAGGATCGGTTCAAATGTCTTTTTCATGGTGTATATGAGTCGTTGTGAAAGTACAGGGAGCAAATGGAGGATTATCTGACTCATCCGTCAGACCTAGTAAAAAAAAAACTATTATCTCTGCAGCGGATCGCAGGTTGCGACTAATTATTTTCTCCTGGAACAAGTCTCTGGCCCACTTCTCCTGTCATCTTTGCAGTGTGATCACTTGTGCCAAGTAGGTCTTAATTAGGACTTCTTGGTGGTTTGTGGAATTTGGGCCTCAGCAGCGATGTGTTGCACCTGTGGGAGGTGAAAAAGTCACGGCTGCCTCCGTCACTTTGCCCTGCAACAGCACCGGGAGCCCTGCCAGAGAGAACAATACCTCGGCTCAACTGAAAGGAGCCTCGTCGGAGGCGCGCTCTGACGAAAAATGATGAAAAATAGCCGGACCCGTCCGCCACCGCTGACGTTATTCAGGCACTAACAACGCCAAGGCACAAAATAGTGACCGCTGCTTCTGTTGCGGCCCGGCAGGTGAAAGAGCCTCCACACCGCGAACCGCGGTATCCGTTTTCTCTCCCACGCGCTTCCAAAAATGGCACTGGGAAAAATAACGCCAGTGGAGAGCAGGTCGAAAAGCCGCGGCTGCTAAAGTTTGCAGCTACAGTGGGTGGTTTTCTCCGGTGGGCCCAAACAGACACGGCGAGAGGTTGAGAGGAGACAGTGTGAGCGCAGGCAGCACCGACAGATAAACCCCTTTTGCCAGCATCGATAAATCTGAAGTCGAATTTCCAAACACAATTCATTTATATTGAGTTGAATTCTGAGATTTCCACCTCGGCACAGCATCCAATTAATGACAGCGATAGTCAGTTTGATAGATCATCTGAAACAGCAAAGTGGGCCTTGTGTAACTGTTGCCAAGTTACTGCTCCAATGTCATAATTGAAGCTCAGAGGCAGCCTACAGGTCAGTTTGATGAGTGATCCCAGCACCAGGTTCAGGCTCAAACCAACAGATCTCCAAGGAATGACTGACAGCGTCAATCTAGGATATGTCAGCCGGAGGCTTGCGTTAACCATGACATCGTGGGTACGGCTCGATGTTGAAAGAAATAGTCGAGTCGTGAATAGAAAAGTGTTCTGATTAGCGCCAATCCTGAAAAATGCTTCACTTCCTTTTTCACACAGACCGATGCAGATGAGTCAAAATGTTAAATATCAGCGGCAGAGTCAGTTCAACAAACTGCTGGATGCGTTATTTTAATGGAAAATAAGACAGCAGCGTGACTTAATTCCAAAGGCATCGTTAACAGTGGCTCGGTCGAGATTTCTCTTTGCGTGCTAACTGTAGCCGCGCTAACGAGTACTAGCCAGTGTCTCACTGACGTTTTGAGAGAATGGGAGGTTTTCTCGATATTTTTAGAGCCTCAAGGGCAAACTGTAAAAGAATTCCTCCATTTGAGATTCGCTGCTTTTGTGTTGGTGAAGCCTTCAGGCTTAACCAAACACTTGAACTGAGCCCAACATGTTCTGCTGCCGGCCTCAGCACAATAAGGATTAAACGCTCGGCGGCCAAACACACAGGCTGTAAGGACAGTGGTGCTTAGCCGCCTGAGATGGACTCCTCTAAGGTTCTTGAAGGTCTGTAAGGGAATAAAATCGAACCACTTGGTTTTTGCTTCTGTTTTGAATGGAAACGCAGGCTGCGCCATGAAGGGTCCACGAGACTTTTTGATACGAACGTGTCTACGCAATCGCAAGTGATTCAAGTTGGAAAAAGATTCATTGTGGCGTAGGACGCCAGTGTAGATCATTGCTTTAGAAGTTATTTATAGCCTAAAACTCACTGACACTGGCCTGACTTTTCTTTAAAAGCCTCTGGGGATGGAGGGTTTGTTCACGTCTTCTTTTTAAATAAAGCTTACAGCAGCCATGCTAGCGGATTGAGCAACTTTAAAAGAGCACGGATTAAGAACGCGCTGAAGACAACGCCGTGCCGGTCCGGCGCTCACAGAAATGCATTTCCATTCACCCAGCCTTCCCTGATTCAACCCCCCCCCAAGCACAGCCCATTCACACTGGGGAGAAAACTCTTAAAATAGAGACGGGGGGATATGGAGAGTGTATCTGCATTGCCCTGAAAGAGTGACAGAGACAGAGAAAGAAAAAGAACAGCAAAGGAGCCGCGGTGGCAGCCTTGGTCCTCTGGGGGGAGGGGGGGGGGGGGGGACTGATAACATCCAGGCCGTAGAACAAGGACACTTCTCCTTTCAGACGAGTCAGAGCGAGGCAACACAGATTGGACCCCACCGGCAAAGCGAGCTGCCGCTGACTGCTTTATCAAATTCCAGCGATTGGGTGTGAGAGGCAGCGGGAGCGTTCTCCTGCCCAGAGCTGCCGGACTGACGCGCATCGTTTTAAACCACTTATGAATATGGATCACTGGAGGTCCGCAGGGACACCGGCAGTAAACACGCATCGAAATCCGAACTGTCGAGAAGACGCTGCTGCTCGGTTATTCCCGTCTCTCAGGCCGCATCCCGGGTGAGGTCATCGGAAACAGGTGGCGTCGGCGTCAGCGGCGAGCCCGACACCATGATGCTGCCGAGGCAAGGAAAATCAACCGCCAAATGTCTACGGTTAGCAGCACCATCCGGGAAAGAGCCCCCTCCCCCTTCCGCTGCCGCCGCCGCCGGACCAAGATGGATGAAAGCGCGGCGCACAAATGTCATCGTGCGCTGTGGCAGCTGACCTGAGCTTTCAACAACAGGGCAGGGTTCAAGCAGCGCCAGCGTCGCAGCAAAATGGCTGCGGAGCGAATCCCTCAAAACACGACTGAAACCCCAAAGACCCCAAAGAAGCAGCAGCCAGTGAAGTGGGGCCCGACAAAGAGGAGCATCGCTCTCACTGCTGGTAATTGCTATGATTTCTCCAGGCAAACATGGATTCAGATCTTATGGTAATGACTCTGACCCCCCGGGGAAAAGGCCTTTTTCCTTTTCTTCTTCCTGTCCTGCAGCATATTAAGAAAACGAGGACATGCTAACAGTCCTTCTCTGTCCTTCACAAGCTCTTTAGCTCAGGATAAACAGCAGCTAACGGTCTCTTCATTACAACCAAGCATCGTCGTCCTTATGGTCTAAGATGGGCGGAAAGCTAATGATGCTTTTATACGGATGATCAACTCATCAAGATGACTTTTAGGTATCTTTCTAATCGTCTGGTCCTTCTGGAATCGTCTGGAACAGCTTGAGCCAGTGTTTGCATTCAGTGGTTCTATCAGATGATCCCACCAGCAGCGTCACAGCGAGCGTTGGCTGCAGAGCTGCCTGCACAGGACACACACACGCGGCTCGTGTGTGTTTGCTGGGAGCCATTATGTAAGCACAACAGTCAGGTCAAAATAAAGGGAAAGGCTCCAAATTATCGCATAAAGGCTTTGCTCCTCGGAGGCTTCGGAGGCAACACAATGAGCCGCCACATATAAATCATTCTGACTCGAACACTGTTGATTCCCCTCCCCAGCTGGGATTCATTCAAGGCCGGCCTCGCCTTTCTGAGGCTGCCGCTGGAAGAAACAACAGATCCACCGGCAGGAATTTGATCATTACTGTCAGGATACGTGTGAGACGAAACACAACGCCCCTCGTTCGCCGGGTGCCGTCAGCTCAGAACTTCAGCCGTTAACCACGTTTGTAGAGAATAAAGAAGCCGGTGGACCGAAACAAGATAAGGTCAACTGGCGGAGAGCAGCACGGGCTGCGGTTTCAAACCCACGGCCGCAGTGTTTTCTCTCAGATGTGAGGAACATCAAGAGGAGAGCGGACATCTGAGGAGGGTGAGAAGAGTGAAGGTCGGCCAGCAACAGGTTGGTAATGGAAGATAAACACCTGGCACACAGGGAACCAGCATCGGGTGAAGGGGGACAAGATCCTCTCATCTGAATCTGTGCGACGTCTCTCTCCGACGGAACCCCAGAGTGACTCTAGTCTCTCACCTTTGACCTGGAGCTTCCTCTCCTAATGTTATACACCCAGACTTCCTATTTCCCGAATCCTTTTTTCTGGAATGTGAATAATTGTTCGACGAGATCGGGGCGAAAATAACCATTTGAAACAGACAAATTTACAGGATCTTTCAGTCAACTGTATCTCGGGAACATTAGAACCTGTATCCTGATGTCAACTTAAAGCCATGTGTTATCCCAAATGTTCACTGGACAGATCAGAGGACACACAAAGGGTGTCCTTCCAATGGACCTGATTGTTTTAGACTGTGGGAGAAAACCCACACATGAATCATGGCAACTCCAGCGGGAATCGAACCCAGAACCTTTTTTGCCTTGAGGAGAAATCCACTGTATTAAAGTTCTCTGGTGGGAAAAAAAAGGCTACTAGAAAGGTTAAAGGAACTCCTTAGAAACACGCTGGTGTTTAGAACACAGCGTGAATCACCGTGGGTATTTACTGATGCTACGCTAGCGCGAGTCATCGGGGGTCTCACCTCATTACCCTTCCGCTCTCTCAGGCATCGATCCCTGATACCTTACAGAGAGATCAGAGTGGGTGTAATCCAAGTGTCTCCCAGGAGGTGACGCCCAAATTGAGTGAAATCATCTCCTCTCTGCGGGCAGGAGAGCGCAGTCGTGTATGCAGGTCTGGAGGAAGCACAGCAGTGTCTTCTGGGAAACGACGCACTTGGCCCGCGCTCCGATCTCCTCGCAGAAGTGCGTTGTTCGTATGTAAAGCATGGCGCCGCTGCCTTTCCAGTCCAACACACTCAATAAACTCTTAATGATAAAGCAAATTGAAACTGCCAGAAATAATTCTCTGCCTTCTTGATGAATGGCGCCTCACATCAGAAATTCATGAGTTATGAGGCGACGAGGCTCGTTCCATTATTGCATTTAAAACTCATTTTATGTCCCACAGTTTGGGAAAACAACAGCCTGTGATGCAGCGATGGAAAACTTCAGCGTGCAGTTAAAACTGCCTCTTCTGGTGGAAGGCAAAAATCACCCCCGACGCAGCCTAATTGATTAAAAGTGTCTGCGTTCTCCACCCAGGGAAGGGAAAAAGAATGATGGTCAGCGTCCTGACGCTTTCAGTGGCACCGTTCCGACAGCACGAGGGGGCTTATGGCTCCTCCGGGGAGATCAGCACGTTTCTTATCCACCGTAATTCTCACACAGACGGAATCGCATTGTGACAGCAGCTCAAACCGAACCATTAGCAAAACGGCCTATTGTTATTTTAATCCGCATCTGCACAGTTTTTTTTCCCCTTTGCTTGGCACTTTTTCCCCTACTCCCCCTCACTGTGCAGAGGGATGAAGGCTGCGGGTTTGCCATGTTTTTTGGGAAAGAAATAGTGATCATCCTCGACCATCTTGATTTATATTCAACGCAATGGTGGTGCAGCGGTGGGGACTGTTGTATTCTGTGTGGGTAATCCAGCTATGATGCGTTTGGGGGCGCGGTGAATTGGTCACTCTAAACTGACCTTAGGTGTGGATCTGAGTGTGAATGGTTGTCTGTTTCTGTCCGTCAGACCTTAGATGAGCTGAGGACTCATCCAGGGAGTACCCAGCCTCCCGCCTATACTGGGATGGCCTTAAGGGAAAAGTGGTAGGTTGGTGGATTGATGGATGGATAAATGTCGTAATGATATGGGAGCTCCCCACCCTTCCATCTACCCACATGCAAGGCTCCAAGGCAGGAAGTGAACCTGCAAACAACATTCCCGGCGGACCATAATGGGATTAGATAATCGTAATAGGGAGGAGCTGAGGTGGATGGTGAGGCAGCAGCACATGAAGCAAGAAGAGCTGGAAAAGAGGCCTCATTGGATGCTGACAGATCCGCTGATTTAGCTTTGATTCAGTGACTCTTCAGAAGTCCCACAATTCTCAAAAAGGTGAGCCTTAGTAGTCAAGAGACCCTAGATTCTCATCAAATATAATAAAGTGGCTGCGCGCTGTTTGGATTTCTCCTCCGAGCACAAAAAGAAGGGTTGTGCCACTTTATTAGCAACACGATGAACATTTTAGCATGCATTTGCTCAAGCGCCGAGACTAATTGCCAGGACAACGTGAATACACACACATACGTGATCGCATGCATTAATCAGCGATGGTGAGCTAAAGCACACAGGAAACTCACCCCGCTAAGTTGTAAGCTTAATTTGCTAATTAAATCCTCCTTCTAAAAAGCAGCACACTGCTGATACCACAAAGAGTGGGTGTGAGAGTGTAAGAGTGGCCAGGTGTTCACAGTCCCCAGTCAACACCCACCGATCAACAAATAAGCATGAGAAGAAAAAGAAATTCCTTGTTGACAGTATGTGTTCTACATTCACTTCATAAGCACCGAGAGATATCACGAAATGTAGTAGTCGACGCCGATACCAAAAAACACTCTAATTACACGACGTTTGATGCCACATTTCATAATTGTTATAGTACGTGAAAGTACTTTAGTTCCACTTTATTTAAACAATGTTTTGAAATCAATTGCGAAAACACACTTTATGGCAAAAAATAAATTTGTGGCATTATAAAAAGCCTAGCAGCAGCACATGTGCTGCCCCCTAATGGCACAGTAGTCAAACTGCACCTAGAGTGACCATCGGGAAGCATACGCGAACGTATTACCGCAGTTACCCTGTGGAAGGGCAGCAGCGTACCACAAGTTACCTCCAAAGGTGCCGAGTGTTGCTGTAGTCGCTCAGCTGTAACAGCAGAGTTAATGACTGACTTATCACTCGGCCTTTTTACTAAATGAGGAATTAGCTGAACACACGATTGGATTGACCTTTCAGTTTACCAGGAGTTTTACTCGTAGTGTGCTGGGTCTCGCTCCGAGACTTCTGGAAAAGCTACAACATTGGCCGTGAAAGCAAACCCGGGGAACCAAGGAGCATCGCATTTTTAGAATGATGCTTCTGGCGAAGCTGCGATGAGCCATCTACTGATATATGATATTTAGTATAAAGTACGACAGCTGAGGATAAACACAAGGGAAACCTGAAACTGAAAAAGGAAGCAGGTCAAAAACACTTGGGGAAGGGGATCTCGGAGCAAATCAACAAGAAACAAATCCTGTGTTGTGACCTATATCTTTTTTCATTGTTAATTATACGTATATTTAATCAAAAATTGGTCTAATTGTTTGTGACGCAAGAGCTAAACTCAGTAGATGTCCTTTAGCAGAGATAAATACCACAGCTGGCTCTAAGAAGGTGAAGAGATTTATGCATTTTCTCTTTGCACAGGGGAATCGGGTAGCATACATTCTATGATATGCCCTACATGTGAGCGGGGCACGCTCGTGCACGCTCACGCACGCACAGACCCGCACCCAGAGCGCATGTGGCTTTCTCTGCGCCTGTGAGCCGAGACACATCGTTGGGCCCGCAGCATATTTCATTGACAAAAAATGGCTAAATGGTAGCTAAAGGACGGCGGCGTGCACGTGTGAGGTCCACGATGCAAGAGTACGGGGCGTTGCATCATCCCATTAATTACTCCCCGAGCACAACACCCTCCACTGCAGTCGACATGATCCACATGCTCGGGAAGATAAGCAGGGCGGCAGAGAGCATGGGAACAGAACAGAGGAGAGGAAAATAACAATCGGACCCTCGCGGTCAGAGTTTCTGTCCAAGCCCCCGTCCACCACGAGGGTATCTGGGAAATTATGGCAGGAGCAGCCTTCATTTAGGAAGATTACAGGGAGTAAGTAGGCATCCGAGAGATGCCCCCCCCCCCCCCCCCCCCCTTTCCCCCTTGCCTGGAGATAGCCAGTTAGCGGAAAGGGCCATGAAGGATAAATCTGATCCTTTATAGAAGCTGCATTGATCCAGCAAAAGCTCACTACATGAGTCAAGTATGAGCCCCACGCTCCGTTACCTCGGTGTGCCTCGGTGCCACGGCAACGCACCCTTTCTCACGTAACCCAGCCCAGACACACCGGTTGTCAATCGTGCTGAGGGCTGTCACGAGATTCAAATCAAACTGAAGTTACTCAAAAAGGCCAGAAAATGAGCGCCAAAAAAAATGCATCTTGGGTTTTCTCTGGGATGCTCCAAGTGGCCGGATTCCAGATCGGTTTGAACTTTTAGAGGGACAACCTGTCCTGGTCCTTCTGGATGGAACAGACTGCAGAGCACAGGGTGTTTACCAAATGCACCCACACGCTCACACTCGACTCTCCAGAGGAGCGGATCTCGGAGAAGCAACACAGCCTATTTCACTGCAAATTAGGTTAATCACGCTCCAGAGAGGCCCAGTTAATAACCCTCACAGAGGCTGTTAAGATGGCACCTAAATCGCAGGAATATCGGCATATCAGATTGTTCTTCACACGGCAATGTTGCACTTAGCCTTGGAGCTGGTGGTGGAGCTGGAGAAGAGAGGCGGTCTCCTCGTAGGGGACAAATCGTGAGCTTTGCTTCATGAAAACAGCGCTCTTTAATGGGAATGAACCGAACTAGGAACGTCTCATTTATCTGAAGCTCGACAGCTCATGCCACCCACGGGAACCCTCTCTTATGGGTGTCCTGAGTGGGGAACCTGGACCTGTGGGACATCCAAAGAAGGTGGACTCCTGGTGTCCTACCTCAGAGATGCTCTGTCTCCATCATAATACGTAATTATTATGAGAGGAGAACTCTCCCTAGATCTATCATTCTAGATAGATCTCAACAGCTAGATTTGCAACAATTAGCATTCATTAGCAACTTTACTCTAAGGGCTGTTAGCGGTTCATGCAGACGATTCCTTGGCGTTGACACGCCGCCAGCCAACAATCTGAAATTACACCGTACAGCGAAAAGGATGAGCTATTTTAATTATAAGGGGTATTATCCCGCCCCACCGTATCGTTTGGCTTCAGAACTTTACTTGTGCTGTCATTGTAAAAGCCGGCCTCTTGACAGATGCACTTCTAAAGATGCGTTCACCCCATCAACAATCTTTGCTGTTCCGGTAACTCCGAACAGCCGCTGCCGCTCAGCTCTCCGCCAGTTAGTGACAGGGAATCTCCTGAAGACGGGAGCTGTTCCTCTGACGGCTCCATCCTCGCATCTCCTCCCTCTCCTCCGGTACAAGCGCACAAACGGCGGCCGCCCTGCGAGGTCAGGCCCCAGCGATGCGATGTGGGGGCGTTTGTGTGTGCCATGCATAATAAATAAGCCACTCCGAGTGGGGAGGAATTAGAGATACCAGTGCGAATGAGATCCAGCAGGTGGCAAGACAATCGCACCGCTGGCTGGTTCGGTCTCATTTCGCACGGTCGCATCACCTCGAAACCGATTTGAACGGCCAATGAATGAGCTCAGTTTGCGTGCAAACTTAGAAAGTCCAGAAGCTTCTCCGTGCGTTTCTGTCATAAGAAGATTATCTATGAGGCTAGAGGATATTATTTTGGGAATCCTCCAGCCTGTTCACCGTGAGTTTTGCCTGGGCTTTTTAAGAAAACATCACAAACTACAAATCAGCGTAAACCTCAGTGGAATTCATTTCTGCGCTTTCCCTCCCAGCACCACTTCAACAACTGTATCTTTGTGTTGGTTGTCACAGCTGCGTGGGATCCGTCAGACCTAACCTTGAAGTCGTGCGTGCGCGCGTTCGAGGGGACGCGCGTCGCGGAGTGTGTGTGCGCGACGCGCTCTGCGCCGCGCTGTTGGCGACCCCCAGCGTGAAGGATGCGAAACGTCCCACCCCATCCTTCATCTGAACATCACCCAACCCCGAAACAAAAACCACCCCAAACCAACCCACGCGGAGCCTCGGTACGTGCGTTTTAAGGACTTTGGGTGTCATTCGGGACGTCTGAATGTGTTTTAGTTTCGGACTCTCCGAACTTGCAGCGTCGCACGTTTCCGCAAGCGCAGCCGTAAGATGCGGAATGAAGTCTCACCGTCTCCGTCCTCGCCCGCGTGTGTGCGTTTTAGCGCCACTGGAATGAGTCGCTTACCTGCGCGCAACGCTCCGTTTAATCCACATTGTTCTCGGCGGCCGAATCCGTCTCAGTCCTCCAGGTATCCTGCCATGAGGATGGCTGTCCACCAAAGTCGTCAGGCGGCTGATGAAAACACTCAAGTGACGGACCTTACTCCAGCTGTCAGTAACGCGACCATTCTTTAAGCCATATCCTTCAGCGTTGCGCACATAGAATTCCTCCAGCGGCGGTGCCAAAATCCCAGTAAAAGAAATGCCCACACAGCCGGGGCTCTTTTTCAAACTGCTCGTCAGGGTTTCTTCTGATCTTCTTCGTCGTCAGGTTCAAAAAAAAAAAAAAAAAAAGAAGAAAAAAGAAAGAAAAAACCCAGTGGGGGGGTGCGCGCGCGCGAGAGAGGACAGGTGAGAGGTGTCCTCAAACTTTGCCTTTACGCAAATCTGTCATTCCGCCCCCGTGAGGGGAAAAAGGGACAAAGATGTGAAGGAGAGCGCACGGAGCTCCGCGTTGCTCGCAT
>NC_042287.1:3561731-3624231 GCF_901000725.2 Takifugu rubripes
TTGAGAACCATCTCAACAGGACTGAGAAATGGAGACTCGTTCCAGCATAAAATATATTATTTCCAGGTCTGTAGAGCATAGTTTCTGTATTTCAGATTTTTTTTGGGTTTGTTGTTATGCTAGCGTCTCTTGTCCTCTGATCACAGCTCGGGAACTGTTGCAATGACAGGATGCTCCCAGCGATTGATCAATAAGTCTCATCTCCTCTGGAACCACCCTCCACTAACAGGACACACATTTATTTTAGCTTCCTGCAAAGACGATTTTTGTGATTTTATTTTGGAGTTTATTTTGCCTATTTAATCAGCAGCAAATGTCCTTTCTAGGGGTTTGTCACACACACACACACACACACACACACACACACACACACACGCACGTATCAATCTTGCATTAAAACAATGAACCTACGTTCAAATCAGCTATATTCAATTTGCTTCATAATCATTAGAAGCATAATTAGAAACACAGAAAGTGTTCAGTTTTACAATCTACTCAGCCGCTTTGGGATCCTGATTATTATGGCATAAAGTCATACGGACTCAAATTGAGTGCATTTGTATCAACAGTGTGTTTCTTTATTTCTATTTTGAAGGCAGAACTGAAGAATGTGACAAGACTGGTTAAATAAGAGAAGACTTTGGAATTCTTACCACCATATATGGCACGAGCCCCAAAAACCAGAGACCTTTACAAATGTCAAGCTAAATGTTGCAGTCTGTTACATATTTGGATTATAACTGTAATGGTTCTGCCTATATGCTGAACACAAAAGGAGCACCGTCTCTACACTTTAAGGCCCAGATCCGAATCAGCAACCTTCTGCTGTGTTTGCTCCTCGATGTGGAGGAGGAAACTGCCCCATTTTTATTGAAATGTAGAAAAACGTTTATTGGAGCAGGTCTGGGATTCTGTAACAGGAGAGTACATTTATTTAACCTTTGATTTAACAATCAAAGGAAGGACTTTCATCTCTCTGTCTCAGTGGTTCAAGGGCTTGCAAACTGAAGCTTTTAGGTTTCTTGTTAGCAAAGTCCTTTCTGGTGGGAATTCCACAGTAAAAAAGAAACAGCACAGATGAAATAAATGCCAAAAGTTGTGAGGTTGACATTTGGCTTCTAGGATTTTTTTTGTCGATGAGAATGTTCTGGTACAAATGTTTCCCTGAAGCCACAAAATGATGCAAGGAAACTGTTTACTCCAAGTGTCCTGGAGCCTCTGGAGGCAACTTTTAGCATTAAAAACTTGCTCACCTGTTCGAGAAGGCAAGGGTAAAAATATCAGGGGTGCCCAACAGGAGCCTCAGTGCCTTTTAGTAACCAACCCCCTGTTTCTTGTGTATTTTGAGGAACTTGTTAGCAGGACAATTAATGTCAGAACAGGAGGTTCTTGAGAACATAGCGGATGCAAAACCCGTGCTGTCGAACTTCTAACAAGGCATTTAATCTCCTTTGCATCTTCCACCTCTTAGTGAATGTGCCAGCACTAGAAAGCAAGAATGCTTGGACTCATCCATTTCCCAGTTCCTCCTCTTCGTTAGGTCTTCTCTGTTTATTTTTTAGATTCCACAAGCTGCTCAGTCGCCGTCTTCCTGTGGAAACTGTCATCAAATCAACTCCAACGGTTTGATTTCAAGTTTGAGGTTTCCTCCTCCGTCTTATCAAAGTTCACCTGACACTCAGATGGAAATCAGGCAACTTTATGTTAGTTTTCCGATGATTTTCCCCGCCGACGGATTCGCAGTTTAAGGGATGTGAGATGATTTAGCTGCATTGGTACCAAGCTGCACTGTTTGGCTCAGCGTGGCACATCTTCATCTGGCTTCAGTTTTAAACGTGGGTTGAGTAGGATGGATGGTGGCACCTGCATCTGCTCTATAGGCAGCGTGGCAGTGCCAGTGCTACGTGCCAGGAATTTCAAACTGAGAAGGTCACCCCGGGTCACCCTGTCTTACCAACGTGGATCGCTCCACCTTAGCCATCCCAACCTACACAAATGGAATGTGTTGCCACGAAAGCAAACTTTAGCGCAACGCCGCTAATCCTCTTTTAAAGCAAAATTCCCATCTCCGTTTCCATATGAATTCATTTGCAGCCTTATTTTGTCAGAGGCGTGAGGCTGAATAAAGGCTCATCGATTCATGCGGGCTTACATTGTGGGGGAGCGTAAGCAGGGCAGCATCCATTTACATAAGACGTATAAAAATAAAAGAGCGCCGATAAACAGCTGAGAGAATCAAACTTCCCGGACTCTCCTCGTTCAGAGTGACTCTGACACTTGTGTCGCGCCAGATGAAAATCTAATACAATCACCACATCTCTGCACAAAAAAAAAAAAGTGGAACTGAGGACAGAGAAAGCTGATGTGTTGCTATGGAAACGTGGCTTGGAAGAACATTACAGTGGCATCTAAGATGAACTGTCAAAAATACATTTTGCTACTTTTGACCTAAAGAGTATAAAGCGTTATTATTGCGTGTCTGCATTTGATAAGCAGACAAGGTTTTTAAAGGAACTTCTGGCCTCATCTCTAAGCATAGACGTTTAGCTGAAGGTAGATCGGAGCATTCCTGCACGATCACTACGGCAACAAGCATGTGAATTAAATCATATTTGTTGTTGTGAAAGCAGCGTTGAGTAATTTACCTGCAGTGTTGTGCTATATTACGTGCTGCCCACTCACTGCTCTTCAGCAGAGGGAAAAACTGAGGCAGCTGAGAAATTAAAGAGAGTTTTTTTTCCGCTAATAATGCAACCATTACTAATAGGTCTTCTTGGGTTGGCCCGTGCAGCCCAGTTAGCAGTGAAAAGACAGCCCGTGCTCAGAAAGAAGGGCTACCTTGGAAGTTGATTGAACTGGAACGGTGATAAGGTGCAGAATGTCTCAGGAAATAGACCATTAGGGGTGCTGGTGATTAAAATTTAAAACTTCTTTTGGACTGTGGGAGGAAGCCAGAGGGCCCTGAACAATCCCACACAGACATGGAGGGAAAATGCAGCCTCCGCACTGAACAGCCCCCAGGGATTTGAACCCAGGTCCTTTAGTAACCACTGCACCATCGTTGACCATGAAAGGAAAGAAAGGAGTCCTGAACTCTTCCAGCTAATCTGACCAGTCAGGGAAGTCTCTCCTCTGACCTCTTGACCCTGTTTTCAGCTATTATGATTCCAGCCTCATAAACAACATTGAAGATGCAGAATTGCAAACTAATTTCACAAGGTTGCGATGATCAAACAACATTTTTCAACAGTCTTTAACTTTCAGTCTAAAATACAGTCCAGCGATACCTTATTGCAACTCTCCCCCCACCCCAGAAAAATCCAGAATTTTGTAATCAGAAAAGGATAATATAAGATTAACACTGTTCAGTCATAGATTTTAGGCATGTTCCATGCAGAAAACAGTTTGGATCCTTTTGAACTTTTCTTGCCAACCAATAGAAACAAAGCAACAAACAAGACGGTGTCAGAGCGAGGCTGTCCTGGCTGATTACAGCAGATCCGGATCCAGCAGTTCCGCTCGAATCTGTACGAACTTTGAAGGTTTGACCGTGTTATGCACCGTATTTAACGTCCAGGCGTGTCTATTGAAGCTTTTTCATGATTCACTCTTCATCTGTGAGGTCATCTGTTCCCAGAGTGAGAGGATGAGCAGGGTGGAGCATCCTGACAATGATGCTGCCCAGGACAGAGCGGTCCTGTTATCACAGTGGACGCACACATTTGTCTCTTATTAAACACACACAGGAAAAACTGCGATCCAAAGACACAGGCAAAGCCTGCCGGGATGTCGGCCAGGGTTGTTCAACCTTTCAACAGCACAAGCGCTTTTCTTCCCTCGCTCCCGATGCATTCTCAATCCCCATCCACTCAAGTTCCCGTGAAGTGTTTGCTGCAGATGGGAAAAACTTCTTTTTACCACGCCGCATGAATGGTGCAGGAGGGGAAAGTCTGGCAGAGCACTGGCAGTTTGTTTTGACAGACAGCTTAGACACAATGTAGAGAAAAGAGGTGAAGAATTGCACCAGTTCCTCTGCTGTCTGCCCGCAACCGATAGTCGTTTTATAGACTGCTTTCCTTTCGCTACAGACTAAATGGTTCGCACATTCACTTGAGGGAAAACAACTCCTCCAAGTCGCCCTAAAACATGTTTACGACCTCACATCAGCAATAATCCTGAGAGAAGGGGCAAAGCCCCGCGCGAAGGAGCCGTGCAGCGGGGCTAAAACCTGCGTCCTATCACCAGTGAAGTTGTACAATTCTATTCAAGCATTGTTTAAGCGGAGACAGGTTTTAGTTGCAAATTTAGAAGGAGTAATAAACTTTGTCCTCAATACAGCCCAGAGCCTGAAATCAAACCAAACAAGATACCAAAGCACAAGTAGCAGTTGGTGAGGATGACAATTACAGAAAACAAAACACAAACTGGCCAAGTACGCTCACATTCTGAGCAAAGTTAGAGTTACTGGTTACTTCAAACCCAGCGGTCTTTGGTTGCAGTTTGATTCTCAATATAGTCATATAGAACCTGGCTGTTGAACCCAATCCCTTCTTGCTGGGATGGGGACCCTGTTTTCACACTGCTGTGCTCTGTAGAAGGTTTTAAGGGATTAATCCAGGGTTGTCGGAATCCAGTCCCCAAGGGCCGCAAATCAGCTGGGTTTTCTGTCCAACCAGAAAACTGCTTTCACCAAGCCAAGTGGTAGGATTGAAAACCCGGCCGGATTGAGGCCCTCGAGGACTGGGTTCTGAAATCATCAATCTGTAACCTGTTCAGGGCGGAAAAGACATATTTCATGTGCAAAAAGAAAACAAGGGGAAGACTGAAATTGACATTTTTTCCAAAGAAAATGACTGAGTTTCCATTTGACATCAGTGGAATTTCACCGACGCCTGGAAAAACAATGCATCTCATTTGCACAATAAAGCAGGAAATAAAGCAGGAAATAAAGCAGGAAATAAAGCAGTAAATAAAGCAGGAAATAAAGCAGGAAATAAAGCAGTAAATAAAGCAGGAAAGGCTCATGACATCACATCAATAAAGCTTTTTTTGCATGATTGAATGTTGAAAGGAAAGTTAAATCAATGCTGTTTTGCTAATTAGGCAGCCCCAAGACCCTCATCCCCGTCCATTCCTGCGTTGACTGAGAATATAAACCAGGCATGTGTTTCACTTCCTGTCATGCTTCCTGTTTTGTGCTTCTTTGGCTGGACAACAAAACCAGAGACATCAGATGCAACCTGAGGGATGTCTGCAGAGTCCAGCAACAAGGATGCGAGCCGACCTTGAAGAGCTCGACTGAGGCTGATTCCAGGCTGAAGCTCTATTTTCCCCTCACCATCACATTCAGCCATTAACCATGAAACAACTTTCAGCCGTCATCCTGTTTCCCTTTTACTGCACGTGAAGTTAAAATCCCACCTTGTTTCCTCTGCATAAATCTAAAACCACTCCGGTGTGTCAAATTTTAACATGGTGTCGCTGGATTTGACGGACAGTCAAGGACGATCGATGGATTCCTCTGGCCTACTCCTCTTTAGAAGACAAAACGGAATGATGTGAAATTTTTCAATAAAACAACATCATCCAACTGCACCTACCTGGAAGTAGAGAGTGTGGGAGCAAGGGAGTCATCGCTATGGAAACAAGCATTATGCCAGACAGAGAGGGAGAGAACGAGAGCGTGATGCAGCCAGGCTCCAGCTCGAAATGTTAAGGGAGAAATTTCTGAAAGCAGAGGTGGCAAGATTGGGAAGAATGTTCTCCCCGACTGGGCCACAGCACTTGGACAGAGTGCACAGGAACCTTGTTCCATTTTTACAGGTCACACGTGGGGAAAAAGCTAGCAGAGATGTGCGGAGACGATAAAAGCATGGAGGGGGTGAGCACTGTCTGCTCAAGTCGAGCAGTCCATCCTCAAGGAATGCTCTTTTTCCAGACTTTTACTTTTTCAAATATTTATGGGAATGTCGGAATGGCTTCACCTTTTCTGTGTGGAATGTTCTCCAAAGTTACTCAAAACATTTAGAGCTGGAGCCTGGCTTCATCTCCCTCCCTCGGTGAACCCCCGTGTGGCATATCATGTTTCTCGCCCATACTGAGCCGGAGCCCTTGAGCATCTTTACCTCTGTGGGTGCCAGTGGAGCCTTTTTTTCCCTGTTCGGACTCGTTCGGAGTTTGAATGGTGGCACAACAGCAGCTGCTGTCTCAGAGAGCAGCAGCAGACTTCCCCATTGCTCTCCCAGGCTTAAAATTATAGGGCTTGTGTCATCTTCAGAGTCATCAAGTCAGTACACACACACACACACACACACACACGCACACACACACTCCCTGGAAATCGCTGCCACTGGTTTTGCACTTTATTTTCTGCTTTCAGTCACTTTCACACTACCTTAATGCATTGATACATTTTCCAGTTCTGCTCCTTTTGTTGTAATAACTCCACTTTTTCATTGTCTAGTAATAATACTACTTTTCACATTGCACGCTAAAGCACTGTGTTTCGTTATGTGCGCTACCAGCACATAACGATCCAGATTATTAGGATCAAGAAAAGCATGCTATGGCAAGATAACCGATCCATTATCAGAAACGACATATAAGAAATGATTATCTAATAAAAATGGAAGCTTGAATTCAGCTGATATTTGATTTATTGGGTTTTAAAAGTGCTTTAAATAATGTTATTTTAAAGCTGTGTGTCACTACATAATTGTTTTGGTTTTTTTACTTAGCTGAATCCTTTTTCAGCACCATATCTTTAAGGACGTAACAGTGTAACACTGGGACCACTAATAAAAACTAAATTAATTTCACCTCTGTGGCCCCGTCAAATGACGAATGAAGCCCTTGTTGGCGGATTTGTGCGAGAATAACTGTGGTTTGCGGATTATTGGTGGCGCAACGTAAAACTTGAGTGCATCGGGTGGATTATAGCCAGCACAGCCAATATCACACATGGTTGACTTTGGTATCAAGGAGGCTGAGGTATCTATGTGGGGAGGTGGGCTACAAAAGTGGACAGAGCACAGATAATCAGAGCTTGGCATTCTGGGAGGAAAAGCAACACCGCTCAGGCTTTAACCTGCTTAGAATTAGATGTAGCTAACCTTACATGCTCCATTCGTTGCTACATAAACATGAAAAACCTGGGCCTGCACCAGAGTTGCTTCTATAAAACTATACATGCAGAAGACATTTGAAGTTGCTCACAGAGGTGAGATCGTGGTATCGTTTTTAACTCCGTCACCTTTGGTCAAACGGGGACATGTTCCCAGTCCAGAATTGGTGAAGCTTTGTTTCAGGTTGGCTAGAAACCGTGAGCTGCCTTTGAGTTCACCTTTCAGTTACCTGAGGCTGGCTGACAGCTCTTTCTGTTGTGGGTTTAACTGGGTGGGTAGACTCCCAGAACAGGCCCCTATGGATCCGTCATCTCAACATGCTGCATCTGTCTATATGACTTTGTCCCATGTTTGTCTGCCCCTTAACACTACACTAATTTAAGCTTTATTGTGCATAAAAATGGATTTATCTTGTCCTTCTGGTTGGTGCCGTCATGGTAACAAGAGTACACTGTCTCCTGTCCTGCTGTTGGCCAACACAGAAAGCCAATCAAGCCGTAAACCAAATTAAAGTATTTTAACGCAGACGTGTTCAGAGATCCAGGTTTCTGAAGAACCAACCCTCATTAGATGAGTTGCCGTGGCATCGTCGTAACCAGGTGACGTTTCCAACTTTCAAACGCCAAAGTTAATGAGAAGGCAGCAAGAGGAAGATGCCCGATGCAAATAAAGCCACAGTCTCTCAGCCTCTGTAGAAACTGTTTGACATTAATCGGACCGAAGATTGCCTTTAGGATGGGACACAGAACCGAGTCCCCAAAACTCACTTGGTGGCCACACTGAGGTAATCAGAGAGAATGAGTTTAGCCAGCACAAGACGTTTGTCAACCAAACTGAATTAGGGCATCTCCATGGCATTCCTCCTCGGGCTGCGCTACGCCAGGGGTGGCATAAATCACACTGCAACCGAGCTATGAAAAAATGTCAGCTGTCAGACTGAGGACGCTACGGCTATGAACTTTTCTTTCCCCTTTCCTGCTACGCGAATACGACATTTGAAAAGAACTGGGCCCTTAAAGCAAAAGCTGCAATCATCCTTGTAACACATCCGGCATACCATAAAACTATTATTGTCTGCCAGGGGCTGAATGAAAACGCGCGTTGATAAGCGCTTCTGCGCTACCAGCACATAACGTGGCAGTTTTATTAGCTTTTACTCGCTTTCATCTGCAATTCAAAGGATTTGCTGTACGACCAGAATCATTTCTCTGTTCTGATGCCACTGTTCAGTTTGGCGGCTAAATAATGCAAATTTGGTGCACATTCTTTCACTGTGGTTTTGAAGGGGGCCAAATTTGAGGGTTGTGTCGTTCGTGTGATCTCACACCCCCTCCAGCAATCTTCTATCCATGGGTTATGTCATTGCTAGTGAGAGCATGGCCTCAAATCCAATAAGATCTATCTGAGGATCAAATCAGATTAGTTTAATCCACTGTAATCCAGGAGTCAAATGTACTTCTGGACAATATGAAGCAGCGGAATTGTGACAGAACTATAAAAACCTCATTAAAAATGTTCTGGTTAGACTTAAACGGACCTGCTTAAGGTATACCTGAGGAGAAGTCACCACTCACCAGACTTTTAATCAACCATTTAATCAACGTTCTTTTCCTATTTGCTACCATCGCCTGATTAACACGAGGAGACTGATGTCCCCTGACACTGGCGAAGAGACACCTTAATTGGTTTAGCTCCAAAACCAGTGATTGAAATAGACGGCCTCCGAACCAATTTAACTTTTTTGCAAATGCAGACATGGCACTGTGCCTGCATTCAGTGTCTTTTTACAGCTAAAGTTACTGCTAAAGTTACTGGAGCATGACCATGTGATGCGCAGCGATCCCTGGTGATTTTGAGGGGGCTCCGCCAAACAGCAGGTTCTGTTTCAGGGACAGGATTATGGGGAGTGTGAGATATTTCTCCTCATCATTATGTCGATTTTAAATTCCTACTAGGCTACACCTCATTACACACCGAGGCTGCTCTGGATGCCTATGAAATCCACCATGTAGAAAATTAACAAGATTTTTTACCCCCTTTTCTACAAGAAATACACAATATTCTAATCCTATATAAGAAATAAGCTTATGCGCGATCAAAAGAAGCTGCAATATCGTCTTTTCTGGCTTAGGAAAGGAGTTAAATCTTTCAATGAGTTTACAAAGGCAAAAGAAACTCAACCTTCTTCACTCCTCGCTAAATTATGTGTACTGCTTTTTTAAAAGCTGAAAAATTTCCTTATGTCTCTGCACAGATCCACCATCTTGACTGGGATTTGGCTTTGGTTCTGACGGGAGTCCTATTGCTTCATTCCGACAGGTAAAGACTCCCACGTTCTGATGGAACAGAGCTTTCTCAACAAGCCGTGCCTTTAAATGAAAGAGCCCATCTTTCCACCCCACCTTTCCATCATGTGTCAGCCTTTCAACCCTCAGTGCCTCACCGACACTGTTTTAATTATCTTGTATTATTGCCTCAGTTTGGTCCCCTCTGTCTCCACTTATCGCACTCCACTAAGCTAAATTTACCTTCAGTCCATCGATTTTGCGAGACATATCTCACAGCTCCATTAAAATGATTCTCGTGTTTATGGAAATGCTTATAAAACCCCATCTGACACTTCGGCACCACAGCTAAAACCTTCCCATTCAGCACACTGCTATTAATGCTTTCAAGGTTTCACCACAGGTAATTTGAGTGATTTATACCTTTCCTTACTTTCACACATTGCTTTAGTTTCCTTGTTAATCTAAAATGCCACCAAGTCCCCGCCACTTTGCTGATTGGAGATCCACTCTGGCTGAATAGCTTTGCTGCAGGTTATATTTTACCATTTACTAATTGGCAAGTGAATGTCTGCAGTGTTTTTGGGAGCCTCTTTTACTCCGCTGGAGATCTGATGTATGACGGTTGCCTGATGCAACTGTTTAAAGCTTTGGGTTACTACTTAAATGTCGTCCGTTACAGTGCATCCTGATGTTACAACATGCCTGCATATGTCATTACAGTAGCCAAACAGTGTTTGTTTTGTCCTTTTCCCTTCTGGTACTTCCACTTATAGATGACCTCAGGGGTCGCTTTGTATTTGTCTCACACAGGGTCCACCTGTCAGGAAGATGACAAACGTACAGTAATGATGCCCAAAGATGGGTCAGAAAAAATGATGAGACAGCTGCGTACTGCAAAGCAGATGGACTGATGTACCCTTTAACCAGCTGAATGTCATTGGCTGGCATTTCCCACAACGCCTCGTGGAAAAGACGCTTGTGCAAGAAGCCCCACCTTATTTTCTAACAATCTGTAGGGAAGCAAAACCCGGAGGTGTTTATCGGTTTCTCACCATGATGTTTTTGAGTGAAGACATCTGACTGCTGGTATATAGTGATTCTTTAGTAAATTAGTAAATGTGCTACTAATTTGTCAAGGAGCATTTTTTCCCCCAGTTTTAAGTAGATTTACAGGAATTCATGCTAGAAAATAATGTATTTTCATTCCATTATTTTTCAATTTAAACATTTGATTAAATCCCAAGATTGCCTGGGGAGGCAAAGCCGCAATGAAGACCAACAGATACTTTTATTTGATTTACTAACCTAGATGTGAAAAATCAAACGTATTGCCAATTGAATAGACCACAACAACAGTCCCAACCACATTCACAGTCATCCCTGTAGACTGGGAATTGTTTTTGCCTTCTTTTTCACAACTGCAGTGCAATTGTCTGCAAAATGAACACTGGACTTCCCCATTTGGGGTACTGCACTCTTCAGACTCCGTCATGCTGTAACAGCGCAACAGTGAGGTCATTCACAGTGCACTGATACTCACACATACAAACTAGAGAGAATGTACATTAAAAAGGGGGGGGGGGGGGGGGGGGTGTCACGGACATGTTGAACATTTTAATTCTATAGCAAGGATAATTGCATGCCTGGTTGGGTTCAAACAGTCGGACACTTCCAGGATTTATTCCTTCGAGAGAGCAAAACCTCATAAAGAGAATCAAGGATCTTCCAAATCCCCAATTCAAGGAGTTGGCAAGTGGCCTCATGCAAACTTTGTGGTGAGCTCTTAATAGTTGTTTGACAGAGAAAAAAGTCTAGAGGGTTTATCTTAAGCCCAGCACAAAGCAGCACAGTGCAACACAAGAGTTGCTCCTCACTTCTGGTCCACGTTGTGCTGCAAATATACATTTGCCTACTGGGATCTCATTGTTAAAATGAGTTGTGTTTTGGTGTATGATCTTGTCTCATGTCAGTGCTGTAAAGTTGTTCCTTCTCTTTGAAGGGTATTATTCAGATAGTAAGTCGCACGTAGAAAATATGCACGCCCTCATCTTGTTACGCAAAGATGTCTGGATTAAGATCTTAGAGAGGGGCTGTTAGTCATTATAAATATTATTTTGGATACTGCAGTAATGTCATAGCTGTTGGGGGTTGGTATGACCTCAATACTTTAGATCTTCATCAATTTTCTTTCCTCCTGTTCCGCATTCCGCTTGGGAAGCTGCCATTTCTTGTGTGTTTGATTTGATGTGATCCCGCTATCCCAGTTTATCACGATTGCCACTCTTGTGATGCTTGGTATCTGCTCAATGTATTTTCAGCTCAAATGTGCTCACTTTTAGCAGTAGGATGTTTGTTTAGACTGCCAAGAGGTCCTATTTGTGACCAAAAAATAGCATATATCTTGGAGCTATGGACAAACGGAAGAACACTATGGAGCTGGACCGGCTGTCCTGATGTTTTAGTAATGATAAATACAGGACAGTAATCAGGACAAACAGGAGCTCAAATCTGCTGGTGCTCTCTAGTGTCATTATTTTTGATAGTGGTGGGGTGTGACCTCCATCTTGCTGCCAATTCTTTGATTATGTTGGAGCTGTGGGTAGCCGCACAATCATGCGTGAATCGTAAGGAGTGGGCTGGGCATACAGCCCTGAGGAATGCCACTGTTGACATTTATTGTAGAGGATGAAGTAGTGCCTATTTCTACTGCCTGGGGTCTGCCTGTCAAGAAGGTCAGAATTCAATCTGCACTGCATGCTTTTGAGCCCAATGTCCCTAAGCTTCACGATGAGCTGGGAGGGCACGATTGTGTGGAACAGTACTTAATTAAAAAACAGCCTTATCGCATATTGATATCTTAACTCTGAATGCAAACTTCAAGAGGTGCAGGGAGTCTGGGTGGGTGGAGGTGACAAATGTTTTGACTAACTACCCAATGCACTTCATGAAGGTGAACGTGAGCGTTACTGGGAGGTCCTTATTTATTCAGTTGTCTTTGGACTTCCTGGGAATAGGAATGAGAGCGGTTCAGGTTTATTTTCAGGTGATGTGGTGAAGATGTTAGCAAAAACTTCTCTAAGCTGTTCCACATACCTAGATGACATGTCCAGGCATGCCCTCAGGTCCAGGAGACTGTATTGTACTTAACCTCTTTTACAGTCAATATGTTGCTGATGTTCAAGCCCTCACCTATTTTCTGGAAACAACCTAGAGGGCTTGGCCAAGATACACTTTAACGCAAATCCAAAATTTATGGTGGGTAGTAGTACGAGGGTGAAGGTTGTATATTAATATTCTTAGGTTATCTTAGCAAGGCAATCTTATCTAAACCAAGGAAATTAAAAAATAAAAGTTTGCAACTGGGGTTGCAATGCATGAGGATCGGGATGGAGCCAGTTAGAACCAGCTGAAAGACATTAAGTTAATGAGATGTGATGAGACGAATACTGCAAAAATGTGGCCAATCTTGCCTGACAACAAAGATTAGCTGACCTTGTCATTGACTGTTCCTATAAGTGCAATTCCATTTACTTCCAGAATCACTAAAAGACGTAATTTACCTTAGCTGCCAGGGAAGAAATATTATTTCAGCCAACAATACTTGGCCCAAAATCATCTCAGTTACAGCGGAAGCATATAACATATCCAGTCAATATATCTTAGAATTTTAGTGCCACTGTTACATAGTTATGGTGCATTATTTGTGTTCCAGTTCTGCTATATTTGCTCTCTTTTCGATTGCTGGTCACTTATTTGGATGTCAATCAGTGAGAGTAGGATAATGTTTCATTCTTTTTCCCATTGCTTTTATTAGTTTTTGTTTTTCATACAACAAAGCAAATAGTGTCTTTAAAGACTATACACATGACAATACATACACAACAGCTCTTACATGAATAAAAAGAAAAAATAACATAGCAAAGGAAGTGGTGGAGCAGGAGTCTTGTTAGTGACCCATTGCAAAAGAATATTTTTCCTCACTGCAAATGTGAGAATATTAAAGTCTTTTTCCAGCTGCTGTTTACTTGGAAGCACCAGGTTCAGGGACTTGGGCTTATTTCTATAATAATATGAAAAATTCTCTCCATTTCACATATAATTTCATCCCTGTATCTTTGAAGTTTATGGCAAGACCAGAAGCAATGAGATAAAGTTCCCATGTCAGTTTTACACTTGAGACATACAGCAGAAAGAGAGCTGTTGAAGAAAAGATATATGTAATCTGTGTAATATTTTAAATTGTATTGCTCTTCCCCAAATGCAAATTGAAAGCTTTGTTCCGAAAGACCAGATGGTGTCCCATGTTGCTCCATTTATGGTCATTGACAACTCCTTCTACCAGACACCTGGGTCCCACTGTGTATTAGTGACAGATAATCCATTAAATACATGGCAAAATGAGATCAGTGCTGTCACTGAAACAGAATTTCTTAACAGCAGATATTTCATGGTGATCAATAAGGGTGATAGGAGTGAGACAATACTTTATTCACAAGACGTGAGTGTGTAACTGTCGGTAACCTGTTCAAATGGCATAGGTTTATCATTGAAGAAGAGGTCACTAAGAGATTTAATGTCAAAAACTTGGGTTAGACAAGCCTCGGGAAAAGCAGAATTATGTGTGAACAAAGATGGTTTTTTTTTTCTATGATAATGTGTTTTTTTTTTAACTGAGCAGTAGAGCTCACCCTTCAATACCTCAGCCCAAATGAATTCACTGGAAACAAAATACAAAAACAGATTTTATTTAAATGGGAATATGTTAAGTTTAATCTAATGTAGTGATTCCCTAAAGGGTGGGGTGCGGCAAATAAATGTGCTTTATATCCAAATTAACAGGTGTCACCTTATTTGTTGACCCCTCACATTAGCATTGGAAGGTAGCTAATACCTCATCAACTGGGGATTATAATTGTTGGAATGCTTTAGCTTGTTTTGTTGTGGGCGAGTTTGAGCGGTGGCTCTGAGGTGTCAAAAAGCAACAGAAAAGGTGAAACTGATCATCAAAACCAATCTGTAAAAACAACTCACAAAAACAAGAACAAAATGTGCCATCGAAAGGGTTCAAGTGAGTACCTATCACTTGGATCCACCATGTGTTGGACCAGAGGACAACCCCCAACCTGTCTCTGTGTTGTACAACATATTTGTGTGAAACTGGATTTTCAGCTATAGAGGCTAAGAACAGAAATACATTTGAGAGAGCCTGATCTCTGTCCGTTGCTAGGCCAAAAGATTCAAAAGGCTTAATTTTTATTGTACAGAACAACACAGAAACATCTGTGAGATAGCACCAGATTGTCTGGAAAACAAATCAAGGCCTTACAGATTTCTACGGCCTGCACCGAATGGATACATAGCTGAAAAACAAGTTGAATTCTTACAGAGTTGCAGAGAATAGATACATAGCTTCAGATATTACAGTTTTTTGGTTTTTTTGATGATGATGATGATGATGATGATGATGATGATGATGATGATTTAGTGCCAAGAAAGCAATTAGACATACCCCTGCAGAAAAGCTATCCTGGATCTCATTATACAGGCTTTTGCAAAGTCATAGACTAAATGGATTTGCCCTCAGTGTAAGTGGATGGTCATACAACTTAAATGTACTCGATTGAGTCTAGAAGACCCTCAGAAATGACAGGAAGTGAATTTTAAACACAGGTCATTTTCAAGAAGAGATTGTTTGTGTCTAAATTATCCCAATGAAATGCTGAATTTTCTGTCAAATCTTGCTGAGTTACTTTAGAGGCTGTTGAATTGAACTAAATCCAGACAAATTTGATTTAAAAAATTAAGTCCTCCCTCTTTGATGAAGCTTACAGCCCGTAATTCTGTAGCTACCTTATTCTAGTCATTATCATATTTAGAAAGGGGTATAGTCTCGTTTTTTTGTTACCATTTTAACTATGCGGCCATAGGCAGAGGCTGCCGAGGTACAGAAACCTGATCCATTGACAGGTTTCTGTCACTCTGCCAGTTAATGGCTGCATCTTCCTCCCCTCTCCTAGCATCGCTTCCACTCTACTCTGCTGTCTGTTGTGTCCGTTAAGAACAGTGTCATTATGACAATTTTTTGTGTAGTAGTTTTTTCCTTCTCTTTTTTTGTTTTGTTTAATTACTGTATTTGCATTATGTACCCGTGTGTCTAATCCCTGTTATTTCCAATTTCCATCCTTCCCCGTTCTCCACCTTCTCTACCCAGCCGGACATCAGCAGGAGGGTCCCCCCCATCCCCATATGAGCCTGGTCCTGCTGAAGGTTTTTTCCTTTTAGAGGTTTTCCTTGCTGCTGTTGCTTGTTAAGGGTCTGGCCCTGGGTTTCTGTGAAGCTCTTAAAGACAATTTTGACTGTAACAGGCAATAAAACTTTTGAAGCAATTAACACATGTGCAGCAAACCATGTTTACAAAAAAACAAACATTTTTTGTTGGCATCCCCGTTTCAATGTAATCAACTTCCATGAAGTAGTTTTCAAACTGCAGAAGGGAACCTTTATATCACTGAAGAGCTTCCATCTTAAAGTATCACATCAACATGAACCAAATGTTTGCCAGAATTCCTCGGAGACACCAGGGCTGGACCAAACCCTTGTGTTGGTGACATCTCGCCGCTCCTGGAACCCAGGTGCGCCATGAGAGACTGTTTTCAGTCATAGGTAACATGATTGTATGAAGTGATCAGCTCTACACTCAGGTAATGTGATCAAGTCTGGATTTCGGTCAAATTTGGTCTTTTTACCCAGATAGAATAACACACAATTAGTGAATGCAAAACGCTTGTGACTAACCTACATTTGTACATAGTGGCCCTGTGATTATTCTTATTTAGAAAAGTAATCATTGGTCAGTCTTTATTTTTTGTAAAGAACAAAAAAACAAAAAATTACTAGTATTAGTTTACAGAGCTGTAACCTTAAGTGTTTTTGACTTCATGTTCAATTTTTTATGCCTTACAAAAGTAGAATTGCTATATCTGAAATATTCTTTTAAAAAAACCACTTTAATCCAAAAGAATCTAAACTGAGATCTCTAACATTTTTATGACCTTTTTGGTTGCTCTTTAAAGCCGATGAAAAAACGATTAACTCCACCTGCACATCGCTGGAACACATAAAGAAGCATTTATAACAATGAGCAGTGGAAAATGATAAGCTCTAAGTGTTTTTATCCCCCTCCCCTCTTTAATTTGGAGACCGCCGTTGGCAGCAGCAATAACTGTAGATTAGCAGTTGGGGGATTTCTCAGGGGAGAGGGCCTACAGAGGAAATTGTTCCAGGCCGTTCCTCTGCAAATGTTTTTCTTTCCAAAGGCCAGATCTCTATGCTTGATTCTCTTCCCAGCCCCCGTATTTCCCCCCAGTTTACGGGTCTTCTGAGGGACAATTTGTGAGTTGGGCCCTGGTTTTATTTGTTGGTGCTCGGCGAAGGATAGTAGAGGACGTCAAATGAAACCCATTAATCACCTCACAGGCTATAAGAGATAATTGTGAAGGGAGAGCGAGGAAGACACAGAGAGAGGAAGAAAGAGCACACGGAAAAGGAGAGGCAAGCAAGGGAAAACAAGATAAATCAGGATTTGTGGTGTGGGGATTCCTATGTGCAACAGCCTTTGCCTTCAATTTCCTCACTCACTAGTTCTCGTTGCAAAGGTCTGATCGAGTGCAGGGGAAGATTGAGATCTTAAAGCAAGCACTCCCTGTTAACAGCAGGTGACTTGTCGTTTATGAATGACTTGTGAATCCGCGCACGCGAAGCAAAGCGACAATAAAGATGTCACCTGCCCTGGAAGATACATATGTTCTGTGTGGCAATCAATATCATTTAGAGTCATGAGCCATAATTCCCAAGTTTATGATGTCCAGGACACAAACCGCTCATATAAATTCAAACATATTTGTCCCTTTGGCATTTGCCTTTCTTAATATATGAGAAGTGTAAATGTATACACGTTCAATGTCAATGCTTAAAGTGGTCGAACATGACCTTCACATGACAAATGACAGCAACTATAAGAGGATTATGTGGTGTTCTCCAAATGGCTGCAATACGGCAAATGAAAACAATTTTTAAAAACGTTGATGATTAATGAATGCAGCACTGAGGTGACAGCCCTGACTTTTCGTGTTAATGTATTGTTTTATTCCAGGCAATGCCAAAAATTCTCTCCAATAATGGGCAAAAGTTTGAAAAAAAACAACAACATTATCTACACCAGCACGGACGGACGGACGGACGGACGGACAGATGATGATAGATAGATAGATAGATAGATAGATAGATAGATAGATAGATAGATAGATAGATAGATAGATAGATAGATAGATAGATAGATAGATAGATAGATAGATAGATAGATAGATAGATAGAGATAGATAGATAGATAGATAGATAGATAGATAGATAGAATAGATAGATAGATAGATAATAGTGATAGATAGATAGATAGATAGATAGATAAGATAGATAGATAGATAGATAGATAGATAGATAGATAGATAGATAGATAGATAGATAGATAGATAGATAGATAGATAGATAGATAGATAGATAGATAGATAGATAGATAGATAGATAGATAGATAGATAGAATAGATAGAGAGATAGATAGATAGTAGATAGATAGATAGAATAGATAGATAGATAGATAGATAGATAGATAGATAGATAGATAGATAGATAGATAGATAGATAGTAGATAGGATAGAGATAGATAGATAGATAGATAGATAGATAGATAGTATAGATAGATAGATAGATAGATAGATAGATAGATAGGATAGATAGATAGATAGATTAGATAGATAGAGATAGATAGATAGATAGATAGATAGATAGATAGATAGATAGATAGATAGATAGATAGAGAGATAAGATGAGAGATTAGATAGATAGATAGATAGATAGATAGATAGATAGATAGATAGATAGATAGATAGATAGATAGATAGATACATAGATAGATAGATAGATAGATAGATAGATAGATAGATAGATAGATACTTTGCATATGTTATTCAGATTTAGCCAAGTCTGATTCACCTCTATATGTACTACCGGTAAAGTGCAAATTAACCCCCCTACTTGCAGCCTAAATATACATTACTTCCTGCTTCATCCATCCCAACATCTGTCTATTTGTGCTGGACTCAATTAATGTTTAGTCTGAACCAAACACACCAAGCATGTGCATGCAGGTCTTGTAGAGCTGTCCAGAGCTTTTGCCTGAAGATGTCCTAGTGAGCCACATTTGTATGTGTTTACAATACACATGCACACCAGTCAGGTATACCATCGTGACCACCTGTTTAATATTCTGTTTCCCCCCTTTTCCTGCCAAATGAGTCCCTAACCCAGTGAGGAGGGACTCCACTGGATACCTGAAGGTGTTCACTCGTACCAGGCATCAAGAAGCTTTCAATAGATCCTTTAAAACCTGTCAGTTGGGAGGTGGGTTCTGCATATATCGCAATGATTTATCCAGTACATCCCAGAGATTCTCAGTTGGATTGAGTTGTGAGAAATTTGGAGGCCAAATCAGCAACTTGTTGTGCAACCCTTTGTCTCGAACCATTCCTCGACCCTTTCTGCTATGCGGCAGGGTGCATTATCCTGTTAGAAGAGGCCACACCATCAGGGAACAGCATGTCCATGAAAGAGTGTACAGCCTGCAGCAATGCTTAGGTAGGTGGTAGGTGTCAAAGCAGGCATCCATAACCCAAGACATCACTCCTCTATTTTCTTCCCATAGTGCATTCTGGCATTCATGTGTTCCCCAGGTAAGCAATGCACCTGGATCTTCTTCCTTTGCTCTGTGGGCCTGTCCTGCTCAAGTGCTCATCTCTGCTGCCTTCACCAGTGGACAAGGGTCATCATAGGCACCTGGACCTTGGTGCCAGTTTACCATTGTTCCTTCCTTGGACCTGCTAGCCAATCCTAATTTTATATATATATATCAGTTATCAGTGTGCTTGAAAGCATATAGGTTTGCATGACTGTGGTACTGAAGTCATATATTTCTATGGTGGAAAAATGGGAAGTGGCTTTTTTTTTTGTAGAATTCATTGTTGTTTTATTGGATTTTAAAATTAATTTATACCCAAAACAGCCCAGTGCAGACTGAAGATGTGCTTGAAGCTTAAATCCCATCCAGCTTTTTACAAACAAGACCGTCTTCTTCTCCATCCTCAATAGAATTGGAGCCTCCTTTATTGTTTGTTTATTCTTGAACAAATGATCCTTCAAGTTCTTTCCCCAAGTGAATCAAGCAGGCTTTTCCTCAAACGTGGGATTCTTCTAAAGCCATTGACAGAATCTGCCTGTATCTCAGCCAGAAGTGATGTTTGAGTTTTATTTTCTGCTTCAGGGGCCAAACAGAAATACTGAAAACATAAGCCGTTTTATGACACCTTGTGGTGCCGAGCAAGTGGGACCACAGATAATGTGAAATGTCTCCAGAAAACATTAAACTAATCATTTTATTTCCAAGAAGCAGGCTAATTGCACATGTAATAGCTGTACAAATTGATTAGCTCTGCCTTTGTCTTTTATTATATATCCAGCCTGTTTATTCTTATTTGCTCCTTTAAAGGGGACACTCTTGCCTACTGGCCACTTGCTTGCTCGCTCACCTGGACACCACCCCGTCAAGCTGTCTTACTCCTAAGAATGCTCAACTGGTATTGATTGCAATGGAGGTGTTATTTGGTGATATAAAAGTCAGTCTCCCACTTACTGTACACACATTTGATTCAGGCAGAGGTGTTTCATACCGGAAAATTGACACTCTGTGGCTGCCAAACTTTTCCATCAGGATATATAAATGGACCGTGGAGTTGAATGTTGCTCTCTGGTGTCTGCGAAGGCGAACTGGCAGTCGCGCTAAATACTGCATTTGAAAAGTGCCCTTACTTCATAAAACCTGCTTACGTAACAGATACTCATCAAAATAATTGGCCTTTTTCCAGGCTTTTCCGTGTGCCTGCGAATCAGTGGTAATGTCTCTCAGAGATGTTGCAACTCCACGTCCCTTAAACTGCAGGTCCAGCTGTCTGCCCACCCGCCCGCCACATCACCCACCCTGCTGCCAACTCATCGACCTGTGCATTAGATCTGCAGCTATGCGAATGTCTTATTTTAAAAGTTCCGTCACGTGCTCTGCTAAAAAGAGTTGTGATTAAATCCATTCATTACTACAGCTCTGTGTGCCGCAGAGCTGGTTTATGCAGGTCAGCCAGCCTGAGAGGAATATTCATCAGAGAATAATGTCAATGTGTGCTTATTAAGATGAGGACGGACATCAGCGCATGCCCACTTCTTGAATTGTAAAGACCTTTCTAGAGGGGAGCTGGATCAAAATCAAATTAGCGAAACAGTCCACCGGTGCCAGCATTTATAAGTAACGGCCTGGATTTTTAAAGCAACCAATCGCACTGCTCCAAAAGAGGCATAGTGGACATGTCAGCTGCTTTTCTTTATGGATTTTCTCTGTTTTTATTTCACTCCGCCAAGTCCAGGCACTTGTCATCTGTGCTTGGCTTTAATTGGATGTGCTTTTTCCCTGTCATTAACAGATGAAAATAGAATGCGGAATTGACTTCTCCACAAATTCAGCTGAGTGTAGATTAAAACTGAAATTAAAGTGGGAAATAACTGTCATCTGCTGCTGCAAAATACTCATCTATGGAGTATAGTATTTCACCATCTGAAGGAGGTTGCTACTAGCGTGACAGACCTGGAACAGGGCGGCTCTTTAATTTATTCTATTTTTTAAACAAATGACATAGTAAATGAAGATGGTAAAAAGGAAGGTCTTTGGCACGTTTACATCCTCTTCATGTTCACCAGCAAACTTGGAGAATGTCTGGATATGGATCTTCTATCTTAATGCATAATAATGGCAGGATGCTTCCTGGAATTTATCACCCAAACCGGACAATGTTATATTCCATCCAGTGTATTTCACAAATCGTCCCGTCCACCTTCACGCATCAGCTGTATCGAAGTTGACCACCTATTCGTTTCAGCCATGCAGCCAAGAGGCAGCAGCCCGATCGTCCGCCTCGTCCGTCACACAGCTGCTTCAGCCCATTGACTGATGCTGGTGGGCAAGAAAGTGCTGGCAGTAAACGAGTCAGGCTCGCTGACAGATTTATCGCCACCGTGACCCCGTAGTGCCACAAATCACGGAATGAGGGGAGTGGAGGCAACACCTAGTATTTCATCGCAGTGACCAGCCTGTTAGATTTATGTTCTGCTGAACAATCCAAACCTCTTCCAACGGCAGGAGGCGAATCCAACTCTCACTGACGTACGTTACACTTTGACATTTGTCGGAAATACTGGGTCCATTTACATCATCATGAAAGTCTATATAAAGTCTGTATAACTGGGAGTAATCAGATAATTGGATTAATCAGATTTGATGCTTGTATCATTCCATTTATTAGATTTCTTTCCGAGTACATGGGTACAGTGGCTTAAACTTCCTGTTCCTGTCTTTCATTTGTGCTCCATGTTCAGTAATTTTCTGGATGTTTCATTTATTTATTTTTTTACATATGCAGATGTAAAATGTAAAAGATAATCTGATTATTGGGTATACTGTACATGTACAGACAGATGTCAACTCAACTTTATTGATGGCACTTTACCACAACACAGGTTTTCAAACAAATAAAAAAATAGGTAAAAACAAACAAATCAACACTAAAACAAAGTACAATGCTGCCTTTCATACGGGTTAAAAGTGGATCAAAAGAAGAGTTTTGATGACGCTTTACAAAAAAGGGCCAGACATGTAGGGAAAGCTGATGCCACAACATTGGCACAAAAGAGAAGAAGGCCTGGTTTCCTCTCAGCGTCTTCTGAGATTTGGGGACAACCAACAAAGATTGAACTGCTGATCTGAGTGCCTGAAAAGGGGCGCACGGATGGAGGCAAGAACGTAAAGACATTTCAAAACTAATACAAAAACTTTTAGAAAAATCCATTTAAAAACAGACATGAAGCCCATGAAGTGACACTAAAACTGGAGTAAAATAAAAAAGATGTACAGCTGCATAGTGGACCAGCTGCAGTGGGGCGATCAGAGCCTGGCCCAGCACAGATTACTGGTAGAAATCTAGGAGTGTTAATCTGATGTCTCAAAATTATACATCATGTTATGTCTACAGGATTACTTGAATAATTGAATAATCTGATAACTCCAAAAGATTTTCTTGCTCATGTACACAGGCTGTTTTTTCATAATCCATTCATGAGACATGATGACTATAAGTGATCATGGTCTATTCCTTTTTCTACATTAATTCCTTAGCTATTATTTTTAACACTTATCCTGATTTTTTTACCTTTCTACACCACAAAGATCTTTAGGTGACTGTCCAAAAGAATGAAGAAAGCAGAAATGATTCCTGATAAAGTAAAATTAGAGTCATTTTCCTTGAGGTTTTAGTTAATAAAATGAAATCACTGACATATACTGTAAATATCTTTATCCCCCCCCGACACTGCGGTGAAAGTCTTCAGCTGTATACGTGGGATGTGAGCACAGAGCCAATCATTCGGTGCAAAGCTGCTTCAATAACCAATCTCAAGTGCTTTAAACGTTAGATGTGCTAAGCCTCACTCAAATTAGACTTTCCGTCCATGTTTGTTAATTTCAGGCCAGCAGTAATCACGCTGAGTGGTGACGTTCTCCACAGAACATGATGTAAATCCTCCAACACAATAACAATAACTTTATAAAGCACTTTAAGAATGATTTGTTACAAAATGCTGTATATCAAATATCACAAAAATCAGCACAAAGGGAGAAAAAAGAAAGGGATAAAATATATGAAACAATAAAAGCAGGAACAACGTCTCACACTTTGTTAAAAGCCAGGGTGAAAAGGGGGATTTTAAGATGGCTTTAAAAATGGTTAGTGAAGGAGTCTGCCTCATGTCCAATGGGCCAGTGGTCCCGCTAAGATTTTGGTAGCTCCTGGAGCAGCTGATCAGCTGACCTGAGGCATCAGGCAGGAAAGCACGGATGAAGCAGCTCAGCAGTCGGGTGGGGCGAGACAATTCAAACATTTAAAAGTAAATGAAAGAATCTTAAAATGGCCGCTAAAATGCCAGGGAAGAGGCCAGGATAGGTGTGATGTGTGATCTCCAGCATTTTATTGCTCAGCTCCCCAACTATTAAACTGGTTGCATTTTGTGAGCATCTGCCATGATGATAGCTGCATTTTAAACTTATTTGCTTTCCTCAATGTACTGACATTGAAGGCAAAGGGTTTTTGTTGTTGAAGAAATTTGCTAATAACTTGTTTTAACCTCAAGACAAGGTGAACTGACTCAGGTACCTCACAAATGTGCTGCTTCTGTTGGCCCGGGAAAACTAAACTGGCTTCCCTCCAAATCTGAACAATAAGCTAAAAATAGGCCCTGATTTAAAATGATATATGGAGTTTCTAAAAACAGCTCTGTTTTCATCTGTATGCACAACGCGACCTTTGTGTTCTGCTGCTTCCCTATGATTAAATAGATTAGCAGCCTGGGCACCTCCTGCCTCATTGTTGAGAAAATCAGAGGAACTAAAAGGAGCCTCAAGTCCAGGATTACTGTGGTTTGAACATTTTAAGATGGATTCTATGAACCCACAATTGGTCACAACAAGGCAAAAAGGTTAAACCCTTGGTAAATTAGGTGTCTTTTCCTTTTTCAGTTATCATCTGTCGTATAGTCTGGGTACATCCACTGGCTTTAAGGTAGTACCAAAGTTAGCTCATCCTCGATGTCCGTGGTTATTGTAGCAAAACATCCCACAAAACATCTTTTAGTCTCAGCAACACAAAGCTTTTGTTCCAGAGGTAGCCAGACAAAACAATGCTGAAAAGTAGCACAGTTTGGGGATGTCAAACTACATAGAACAGATGATGGGGCCACTCAGACTGCTCAAATACAACATAAGAGATTACGGTAGCTTTGTGGCGTGAGTTTACGTCTTTTCCGAAACAGTAATTTCAGTAATTGTTTTTTTTTTCCCAAATTATTTGTATGTATGCCACTTCTGGGGGGCAAACTAGGTCCTTTACCGCTCAATAAAACATGCAAATGTGTTGCAGGCTTGCAAGTTCTGACATGGAAGAAAACGTTCTCAGAAACTGACCCTGACTACCTCGAGCAGACTTGGAAGCACCAAGACTCATTCAGAAACAACAGAGGGAATCTGTCAGTCTCCTAAATGTAGCGTTCTTACCTGAATGAAATGAACACTGTCACTGGGTCATGGTCTCCTCTCCTCCCCTCTCCTCCTCACCAAGTAGACCAGTGATCTTATTTCTTGTGTAGTTTTTCTGCTTCACATCCCCCTCGTATTCATCTACAGGTATCGCCGCCTTCATAGTTGTATGCTGACCTACTGACCTCCATTCCCGCTGACCCACTCAACTTTACTGGCAATTTATTTTAATTAATATAATGTATTTCTATGTTCTCAACCTATTCCCTCCTCTACCTGTCCTCCCCCTTCTCCTTTACCTGTCCTCCCCCTTCTCCTCCCTCTCTACCCACCCCCCCCCCCATCAGCAGGAGGGTCCCCCTACATGAGCCTGGTTCTGCTCAAGGTTTCTTCCTGTTAAAGGGGAGTTTTTCCTTGCCACTGTTTCTTGTAGGAGGTCAGGCCCTGGGATTCTGTAAAGCTCCTAGAGACAATTTTGATTGCAACAGACGCTATATAAAGATTGATTGATTGATTGATTGATTGATTGATTGATTGATTGATTGATTGATTGCTCTTCTGCGCTCCTGCTGCGGTGGAACATTCCACTCAGTCTGCCCCGCCCCCTCTTCCACATCCACCTAATTTGTCTTCACCATTTTCACTTGTTGCTCCTTATTAGGCTGGATTTAAGCCTCAGCAGCACATTCCTGCTTTGCCAGATTGTTATTGCTTAATGCCTGACTCGCCAGCACTTTCTTCATTTGGACTTACTGGTTTTGACCCTGCCTCCCTTAGACTTCTCTTCTACGTCTCTGCCCTAGTAAACCTGAAAACCTTCTGTCCCATATTAGGAGTTTTGCATTGTATTTATTTGGACGGTTACCCACGTGTGGTTGTGTGTTTTTTTCTGCATTGCACGGAGGCCCGTGATTACCAAGTATTTAATAAAGCCCTTTATTAAACTGTCCGGAACTGCTGTGTGGAAATTTGATCCTACCACACCTGTGTCAGAACAATTGGATGAACTTTGACTTGTTTTGGAGCCCTAATTGGTTTGATCCTGTCAGTTAGCAACTCTGTTGTGAGACAGAGCACAATGAGAAGAGGGAGGTGAATGCCTCTAAGTGCTGCTTTTTAAACAGAAATGTGGCACAACTCAAACGCCATGTCTGCATAAATGAAGACAGACTTGTTTTCTGGAACTCTATATATTATACCCTAATGTTTTGTTTTAGCTCATTATCCACAGCTGGAGTAAATCCCATTGTTTCCCACATGAGAGATTGAGCTTTTTCCCTCCTAAGTTGCAGTAGAAAATAAAACAAACAAGAAAATCAACCTATCCGGAGCTTTAAATGTGAAGGACCCCGCATTCTCTGCAATTGCAAAAGTTATTTTTAAAAGCACAAGTTTGCTTATTTAGTAAGGTAAATGGCCTTTTAGAACGCTTATTAATTCAAAAGATACAGAAACAGTAATGTATACAATATTAAAGCTGGGAAAACAAAATGGAAGGCTTTAGGGTTCAGTGAGCATCTGGGGACACTTGAGATCTTTGCTCACCCCTATTTCCTTTGTGTGGAGCCAGTCTTCAAATTCACCACTTGAAATGTTTCTAGGTCTTCTTTGCTCCTCTGCACCAATCTACTCAAAAAGACCTCTTTAGGATTGCACCATGCATTTCAATTGTCACCAAACATAATAGGTCGCTTTAAAGTTGCCTGATGTTTGATGTTTGCCCCCCCTTGCCCTCATGGACTCTCCCATCACCATTGTGGACTCCTTCCGCTTCCTGGGCACCACCATCACCCGGGACCTTAAGTGGGAGCCAACCATCAGCTCCCTCATCAAGAAGGCCCAGCAAAGGATGTTCTTCCTACGGAAGCTGAGGAAGCTCAAACTGCCTCCCAGGATGTTGGCGCAGTTTTATACGGCCATCATCGAGTCCATCCTCACCTCCTCCATCACCGTGTGGTATGCTGGCGCCACTGTCAGGGACAGACTGAGGCTGCAGCGCGTCGTGCGCGCTGCCGAGAAGGTGATCGGCTGCAGGCTTCCATCCATCCAGGACCTGTATATCTCCAGGACCCGGAGGTGTGCAGGTCGGATCACGGCCAACCCTTCCCACCCTGGTCACGGACTGTTTTCCCCCCTCCCCTCAGGCAGGAGACTACGGTCCATTCGGACCAAAACCTCCCGCTCCACGAACAGCTTCTTCCCCTCTGCCATCAGGCTGCTGAACACCAAGTGACTTATCACTTAAGCACCATGTACAGCAGCCAGTCGGACTCACGAACAATACATTACTCCTGCATTGACCTGCACTATTTCTTACCACTTACTATTTATGTATATACTGTATATATGTCTTATTTTATTTTATTTATCTTATTCTTGTGTGGTCTTCTTTATGTTGAATGTCGCAGCGTCACACCATGACAAATTCCTAGTTTGTGTAATACTGTGTATTACATGAACAATGGCAATAAATCTGCTTCTGATTCTGATTCTGATTCTGATGTCGTGTTTCAAATCCTCGCCTCAACTTACTCCCGGATCTCCTGCCGCTCTCCTTCATAGTGGACCCAGTGTTGAACTCTGGCAGAGATCATGCAGAAGCTTTCTTTTTGTTCTGCGAATTTTCTTTTTCTTTCCATTGCCTCTAATCTCCCTCCTGAGATCCCCCTCTTTCTCCTGCACCTCTTTTTGGTGCATTTCATTGTTTTGTTTTTGTATTTTTCATTGTTTGTAATTTTTCTCCTTAAAAAGAGCACATTTCTTTGGCTGTCCTCCAGTGTCACATTCAGCGGCTTCATTGTGTTGAGGTGAGGAGCAGTGTTGTTTCTATTCTGACCCGCTAAGGTAATGACTCTGAAAGACCGTCGACTACCTGCTTCAATATCTATTGCATTTCTGTCTTTCTCCTTTTCTTCGAACTGCTGTTACAGCCCTCATCCTCATCCACCCTCATGTACGGCATACAGCTTTTTCAGGAATTTCATATCTATTTTATCTCTGATAGACTCATTTTTCTGAAATGGCCTCTATTAGGGCTTTTCTTCAATGTCAGCTGTTGAAACTTTAGATTGAGTGGAGGCTGTTTGCGTTTTTTTTTTTTTAAGGTTCTTTCCTGAGGGTTATGGGATACTTTTGACTGAACACTCTATTATTGCACAACATTAGAAAACAACAGATACCATAACAACCATCAACAGTTACCATTAATGTTTATGAAAATGGCCTCCAACTATCACTGGAATCGGTTCGCCGCCGCATGTGAAGCGGCTGGGATGAAAATCAGCACCTCCAAATCCGAGGCCATGGTTCTCAACCGGAAAAAGGTGGAGTGCCTTCTTTGGGTCAAGGAGGAGATCCTGCCCCAAGGGGAGGAGTTCAAGTACCTCGGGGTCTTGTTCACGAGTGAGGGAAGAATGGAGCAGGAGGTCGACAGGCGGATTGGTGCGGCCAAGTTGATATTTCTGTCTAAAGGCACCATTCAATCCAGCAGATATGGAATAATGCATTTGATATTTTGTCCAAACATTATCGATTCTATGATTCACTCGCCTCGGCCTGGTCTTTGTCTTGAAACTGTGGTGGGTAAATATCTGGCACTTTCACCACGGGTAGCTTGATTCCTGCTAATTCATTTCCTGCCACTGCTGGGAAAGCTAGTACACAATGGATGAGATTTCTTACTAAAAGCAACCGCATGCGGTGTTATTTAACGATGGAGAGCAGAGTGGTAAGGGAAATCCGCATTCTTGAAATAATGGCAATTAGTTACGTTAATAGGCACCAAACTCTCAACACATATGATGGAATGGCACATCTTTCTTATTTCAGACTCTAATTGCTATTCTGTTTCAGTAAGATATACAGGTGCCAACACAAAGACTTTATATAAGATTTTTGCCAGAGAGTGTATACTGTAGAACAAAGCACAGCGAGGGTCATGGTCAGTATGTTCTATAGGAAATCTCAAAATAATAGTTTATAGATTCAGTAATATTACATTTATTACCTGATAGACCAGCTGACTACCTCACTCACTAATGCTAGTTTTAGTGTCATTGCAGCTCCAACCGATCTGTAGATGTGGGGTTTAAAGATGAGTTTTGGAACAGATGACAAAGTTTATTTCCATTTGATATACATGTCCATGAATCCTGATCTTTTCGCAGCGATCCATTAAAGCACTTAATTTATTTAATCTTTTTTTTATTTTAACAACCTGACATTTGTCCATTTTCTGTTTATTTAATCACATGGTTGCAATTCATCGGCTTTGCAGGACAATGACAATCTTCTCCATGAGAGTGTCAGTCATTTAACAATGCATTCACAGGCATTGAAGCCTCTGTTATTTAATATGTCAAATACTCAGGATTAAATATGTGATCTAAGAAGCCTTTTGTAAACAGTATGACACCTTGTCATAATTGGAAGAACAAATAATCCGTCTTCTTCTTTAGAATGACTCATCTACACGTGTGTCTGTACTGTATACGTCACAGTGCAGGAAAAAAGAGAGCGGCACAAATAAATTTTTCCGCTTTTTCTGTGTATCATAGATGCGTTTAACAGAACCTCTGTAGACATGACTGTGCTGGCTCAACCATCCATACTGATTCCCCTTTTCATTGCTCAGCGGGATAAATTAGGTTATGCCTTCATTGTTGATGGTTCTCCACAGAAATATGTCTACTTTTTAAAAGAAATTGTCAGGTAAACGCAAAATACCCGAAACATGGTTGTGATAACACACAATTCGTCCAAATGTTGAACCTCATTTTCCTTTGGCGCGGTTGGCAGAAATGCGTCAGACCAGTTGACATGCTGACAGGCCCTGAAATTACTTTTGTCATATTTTGATTGCTTTCTATTTGTTTGCATGGTGACTTTTTTCTCTCTTTTATCAAGGGAAGACCAGAAACCGGATGCCAAGGCTTGGCAAGCCAAAGCACTTCCTCCACGAGGAGGGCCCCATCTTAATCTGCAATAGAAAAATTCATTGTGATACACCCAAGGTTGTGGGGAAGGATAAGAGACTATAGGACAGACAACTGTTTTGACCGCTGATCAACGATAACAGGACAATGATTCACAACGATGGAACCACTAGAGTTGGTAGATGTGGAAAAGGCTTCAAACGTGATAGGGGTCTGAAGATACTTCAGATTAGAGTTGAGAGAAAGAGGAGAGGGAGGTCAGGTGTCCAAACACAGTACCTAGAATCTCCAGGCACGCAACAAAGACATCAGCAGTGTCCCAGATAACAACTATGCATCAGATGACCTGCAGCATCAAAAGAGACAAGTCAGACAGGTAACAGGGCAGAGTGGGAAGAAAGGAAAAAATTTAAGTGACATGGCCAACAGCATCCGGGAATGAATGGATGTCCTTCGCCAGAGGAACGACTAAGTCCTTGAGTACCAATGAAGAGATGGAAGGAGATGAGGAAAGGAGAAGGTCAAATTCAGCAAAAACCCCTTAATGTACCTATCAGTGATCCTGGGAACCAAAAAATGAGGAGTGCTAAAGCCCACAAAGGAGGTGGTAGAAGAGCATCTGTAAAGAGCACGGTGACCCTGGAGGGAAATAGAACTCGACCTCGAAGGAATGCTGTCCTGTCCAGAGAAGACAACATTTCAACTAAGAGCCCAGGTGGCAGGAGGTCAATGACTTTATTTGAAAGGCCAAGGGAAGATTTGCACCAAAGACTAATGGGACATAGTACAAAGTTTTCAATAACAGTGACCGGCTGGGGAGACATCTTTGGAGACTCCTAAGGGTGGACTAGTGCAAAAACAACCATCTGCCAGACAGTTTCTAAATTGCATGATCTCACTGGTGAACGAGGAGGAGAAGGTGTTATTCAGAATAGAGGTTGTCCCAGTTGTTACGTACTTAAAAGGAGTTCACTGTTGCATTAAGAACAATACCGTCCTCTCCACAATTATCAAGGACACAAAGAGGAACCAGGCGATCTAGCAGTCTTGTGACTTGACATGACAAATGCTTTTGGCACAGTACCACAAACTTTAGTCAACTACACACTAAAAGCCTATCACATTCCATAGAAGGTACAGCTGATTCTCTAGAAGTACTTCAGATACTTCATGAATGGGCTTCACCTCTGGCAGCTATACCACAAACTGGCAGAGGCTGGAAGTTGAAATAATTACTGGGTGTACCATTCGGTGATTCTTTTTGCAGCAGCGATAGACCAGCTGCTTAATGAGTGGAGAAGCCGCAGTCAGGGAGCTAGTGGCATCCAACAGGTCCCAGTCAGGGCGTTGAAGGATGCCTTGATGTTCACAGTGAGGTCAGTACCAGAGGGTAAATGATTTTAGGAAGATCTGGTAGAGCTCAAAAAAAGTCAAAGTCCCAAAATCAAAGTCCCAGAGCAGGGTTGTGGGAGAGACAAACATGGTTAACACAGGATGAGGTGGAAAGCCAGTGGAGCTCTGAAAGAGGTGGAGCAGCACTTCCAACATACAGACATCATGAGCACAGTGACCCCGGGGAGGCCTTGGAGTCACCACCCGAGCAAGGAAAAGAGGTGAAAACAAAAAGAGAGGGATGTTAAGGAGGGGGGATCTCAGCGCTAGCTGCACAAGTGTCACACTAGTTAACCCTTGTGTGGTGATCGGGTCTGTGGGACCTGTTTTCACTTTTTATTAAAAGAAAAATGATAAAATTAATTAATTTTTCAAACTGAGACTCACTGACTTTGGCTCATTTTCTGTGAAGAACATATATCAGAATACATATTTAATGACCACACACCATACCACTGGACCCGGGGCTAATAGAAGTGTGGAAATGTGATGTTCTGTGCACACGCACACACACACACACACAGCAGGAGGAGGACAGAGTGTAGGTACACAGAACATCAGACGGTCAAATGTGCGAGAAAATGAGAGCAGACAGTGTTGACAAACAATGTTGCAACCTTGTGTGGGAACCGCAGGTGCAGAAACACAAAAGCTTTGCCAGTGTGGTTTCTTATCACAACCGATCAAGATGGCCAAAAGGTACTCTGCGCAGAGGGCCCTGGAATTGATTTTGGAAAATAGAGAAGTTTTTGATGATGATGGATTCAGGAGACGAGTTTTCAGAATTTGAGGATCACATTTCTGAAAATTCAGAGTCTGACAATGACTCTGAAGAAGATGATGAGATTGAGCATCAGCCAGTTCCAAAACAAAGACGAGCCCCAGGACCAAGCCGTCAACAGCCAGCCCCAGGACCAAGCCGTCAACAGCCAGCCCCAGGACCAAGCCGTCAACAGCCAGCCCCAGGACCAAGCCGTCAACAGCCAGCCCCAGGACCAGAGCTCCCACCTCAACTGCTGACTTCAAAGAACAGGCCTGTCAAGTCTTCCAAGTTTGCATACATGGCTGATACATCCCTGGTATCCTATGTGCCAAAGAAAGCCAAGAATGTGGTACTCATGAGTACACTGCACGGGGATGGAAGAATCTGTGACCAGGAACATCACAAACCAGAGATCATCATGGATTATAATGCCACAAAAGGAGGGGTAGACAACATCGACAAGCTGGTGACGGCCGACAGCTGCAAACGGAGGACTCTACGCTGGCCACTGGTGATATTCTTTGACATGTTGGACATCTCAGCATACAATGCCTTTGTCATTTGGATGGCATTGAACCCAGAGTGGAAACGAGTGAAGCTCCAGAAAAGACGGCTCTTTCTTGAGGATCTGGGAAAGGCATTGGTGAGACCACAAATCGAGAGAAGAAAACATATCCCCAGAACCCCAGCCTCTGCAGCCATGGTGAGGAGGATTCAGTTGGAGAATGCTAGTGCCCTGTCCACCCAACCTACAGAACCACATTCTGCAGAGCCTGAAGTAAGCGTGTGATGCTGTTGAAGTACATGTCTGGCACTCATGTCTTGTGAGAGAGAGAGAGAGGTGTTAGTAAAATTCCTGATCTTTTTATTATTCTACCAGCAACAAGAAGAAGCGGTGCGAAGTGTGCGGCCCTAAGATGGACAGGAAAACACAATATACATGCATCAAGTGCAAAAAGTATATCTGCAACACACACACAGTAAAGCTTTGCCCCTCATGTGTTGTATAGGCTCGTGGCTAAAGGCCATGTGTTCAATGGGGCTGATGTGTTGTCATGACTGATATGTTTACTCTGTGTTTATGTGTTTAGCTTGTGTTGTGCACCTGAATGGGTTAGATTTCAAGTTCAAAGAAATAAAAGTCAGTAGTTTTGAAAAACCTTGCTTCACTTGTAAATTTGTTTCCACTTATATCTTGATTTTAATTGATTTTATTTATTATGTTTTAAATAATAAGTTATAAATGTGACCTAACAAAGGTAAAGGGCAACTATTAACCATATATATTGTTTATACTGCTAGTAATTGGGATAAGGTAAACATCTGTTCAGTATTTTAACATAAAAATGTTTGATTGTGAGGCATTAAAAGCCACAAAATGCAACGGGTCCATCAGACTCACAAACGCTGGCCGAGTAACAACAATATGAACATTACACAAGGGTTGAAAGTTGCACAGAGATGAATGCTTTGCTTTATTGTTCTTAAATTTGCTAATATTTTGTACTAATGACTTGTGTTATCTGGTTGTGCAACCCTTATTGCAGAAAATTAAAACTGGCATGTTCTACTGCCACCTGAGACTCTTAATTAATTCAGAGAAATCTGACAAATAAAAAGACTGACAATAATTCTCAGTAAGAATAAAATGATACAACAAATGCATTATATAAAAACTGTTATATGAACCTTACATCCAGGCTGTTTCAAGCTTGATCCATCCCAGCAGCCACTGGATGAGAGGCAGGGCACAGACTGCATGTAATTACAGATTCATACCTCAGGTCGGTTTTAAATATCCTATCAACCTGATGAAACCTGAAGTCAACTGCAGTCCCTGGACAAGAAAAGTCCAGAGGAGTGAGATGGTGCAGTCATCCACTGTAAAACCATGTAGACATATTTGAATGGTCAAAGAACAATGGTACAGAACAACGAATGGAGTGTTCTATTTTAACATGTTGCATCTTGTTATGACATGTGTCTGCTTTGCTTATGCTCTGATTTAGGTATTTACATTTAGTCATTCTTTTTAGAGAAAGCTACTTTACTTTACGATGGCGGCCAAAATCTGACATGAAGCAAAGCAATCACTCTTTAGTTTTTAAGTATTCCCTTGCCATTACTTTGCTAGTACCTGTGCTGGGTTTTCAAAATGGCATGTTTGAGTTGCAGCCACGACACTCGCTCTACCAGTATTATCACCTTATGGAACCCATAGTGCCCCCCCCCCCCCCCCCCCCCCCCAAGTAGGCAGTGGAAAAGCCCTGAACTATCAGAAATTGATTGGCAAAAAATAGAAGCCATTGCCAAAGAAAAACATATATAAAAGTTACTACATAATCTACTTCCTGCATATTTGATGTATTTATGGTCTAATTTCCCCCAGATTATAAGCAGTCAGTACTTGCGCAGCCGTCTCGATATTCTCATATGAAGTGATGTCAGTGACACTGTTTACTCAGTCAAATGTGGCAAATCTTCTGCATTTCATATTGAGCAAATAAAACCTCTCTGACAAAGGAATACAAATATTCTTATTAGCCGAAGATAATCGTCAGCTGGACAGACTTCCAATAGTCCCCACGACTGTTTGAAAGTGATGCAACAACAACCACAGGCAAGCTATTAAAACACTGATACACTGTTCAGCTTGCAAACGCCATCAGCAAAGGGACACAGGAAATTCATTTTCTGGTTATTTGGAAATTATTCAAATAAGCAAACGTCAATAATAAGATTCCCACTGAGAAAATACCTCGAAATAGGTCCCAGCAGGATGGCAGATTTGATAAGAAGATACGTCCCACCGGCCCAACATAATAAAAGCATATCTTGTGCCCAGCGGGTTCTTGTGTCAAAGCGGCTCGCATACATGATGGATGCTGAGACTTTAACCCCCCTCTTTCTTTGCACAGCCCTGGTTTTTAATGACGGCTTTAACAACAACGCACAATAAATCAGTTGATTCACTAACCCCGTGCTAATTCTTCCTCACCTCTTCAGTCCAAAGTAACAACCCGATTTCCGCTAAATATAATCTGGCAGTTTGGCTCTCACTATAAAACCCAATGGGGCGGGGACAGTTATTGCACACATTTCAATTATCTCACTGTAGCCCTCAACAGATGTTCTGTGTTTATTTCTTCTTAAATCAAAAGGATTCCTTTTGTTTACCCTTAAAACCCAGCAAAAAACCTCACAAACACCTCAAGTCTGATGTTACTAAACACCATCCCATCCAGTTAATATTTGTTGGGCCTGCAGATGTTCAAGATGGCTACCTGCAGGTGTGAAAGGTCTGCAGTCACGGCCTCCTGATTTCATTCTTGTGTCTTTTGATTATTCTGAAGTTGATTTTTCCGCGAAGCTGCAGGTGACATAAATGGCAGCAACATTACGAGTGTTCTGCGCAGTCCCATCACGTCCCCGACCTGATATAAACATAGAAATGTCAGCGGATATGAGCTGTGGAAAGGTGGAGGCTGCTGCTCACACCACTGCAGAGTCATAGCTTAATGTGTCCCACTATTAGGCGACAGGTGTAGGTAGCCAGTTGGGTAGTCATAAATGCTTTATTACATGTTCACCTCACTGCTGAATGAGCAGATAAATTGCTGTGATTTATCTTTGTGGCTGAGCCCTGTATCAGCCTGACCTTCAGCACCTCCCGAGTTGGTTCTGACACATACAATATGTGACAATTGAACATGTCAACTATGGAGACATCCAAGGCTTCTTCACAAACTGAATGGATTATATCAAAAATGTTGTACAATAACACAGGTAAATTGTAAAAAAAAAAAAAAAAAAAGTAAAGACAGAAAAGACACACTGAGTCCCTGGAGGTCTTTAAAGGGGAACTCAAACATTTACCAAAACTCTGAAAATGTTCAATAAAATACAGGAACTTACACAAATCATACCAGAAGGGTCAATACAGGACAGCTTAATGTAAAGCAGTGTGAAAGATATTGAATGAAAACACTGGAAACCTCAGAAGAAACAAGAGTCCACAGAGCAAGTCGATCCCAGGGCACAGGTAGGAGACATCGGAGTAGTCCAGAAGGAAGAATCTGAAGGAGATATTAGAAGACTCAAGGACAGCACCGATCTTTCGCAATAACACAGGAAACACTGGAGAAAACAGCAAACAGAAACACAAAAAAAAACACTGCAAGCAACGAACAGTTGAACTCTCCAGACCTACGGGAATTCACGGGATGGTTCTGTGCAAAAGAACACTGATTAGCAGAACACAACTTCAGCGTTCCGCACTTCCATTCACTCTCCTCAATTAAGCCAGTTTGCTGCTACAAATAGTATAGTAAATATTTTATTTCTGCAAAATCAATTTAATTTGTGTTTTAATGATTCAGAACTTAAAGCAAGGGAAGAAAAGGGCCTACTCAATTAACAATGCTCAACCTTAGGTGGAAGAAGAGAAGTTCCACGTAGTTTAGTCTTTGACCTAGTTTTTATTTGAACATCGAGATCTTGGTGTATGCATGTTGATATGTTTATTACAGATTTAAATTTATATTTCTATTTTGGAGCCAGTGCACCGCAATATTTCCTGTTTTATATATATATTTTTTTATTATTTTTTTTTTTAAATCTCTTCCTCGCCCTCCTGGGCGGTGCCTCCTTCCTTCAGACTCAGGTCCTCTACCAGAGGCCTGGGAGTCTGAGGGTTCTGCGCAGGATCTTAACTGTTCCTAGGACTGCGCTTTTCTGGACAGAGATCTCTGGTGTGGTTCCTGGTATCTGTTGGAGCCATTTACTCAGGTTGGGTGTTACTGCCCCTAGTGTCCCAATCACTACTGGGACCACTGTTGCCTTCATGCCCCATATTCTCTCCATCTCCTCCTTCAGCCCTTGGTACTTCTCCAGCTTCTCGTGTTCCTTCTTCCTGATGTTGCTATCACTCTGGATTGCTACATTTATCACCACCACTGTCTTCCGGTGTTTATCCACCATCACTATGTCAGGCTGGTTGGCCACCACCATCTTGTCAGTCTGGATCTGGAAGTCCCACAGGATCTTGGCCTGCTTCTTCTCCAGCACTTTCGGGGGTGTCTCCCACCTGGACCCTGGGACTTCCAGTCCATACTCAGTGCAGATGTTCCTGTTCACTATGCTAGCCACCTGGTTATGCCGCGCCATGTATGCCTTGCCTGCTAGCATCTTGCACCGTGCTGGGATGTGCTGGACTGTCTCAGGGGCATCTCCACACAGTCTGCACCTGGGGTCTTGTCTGGTATGGTAGACCCTGGCCTCTATTGTTCTGGTGCTCAGGGCCTGTTCTTGTGCAGCCATGATTAGTGCCTCTGTGCTGTCTTTCAGTCCGGCCTTTGTCAGCCACTGGTAGGTTTTCTCGATATCAGCCACTTCCTCAATTTGTCAGTAGTACATTCCATGCATGGGCTTGTCCTTCCATGATAGCCCCTCAGGTTCCTCCTCCTTGGTGGGCTTTTGTTGCCTGAGGCATTCACTCAGCAGTGGGTCAGTGGGGGCCATCTTCTTGATGTATTCTTGGAGGCTTGTTGTTTCCTCCTGGACAGTAGTTCGGACACTTACTAGTCCTCGCCCCCTTTCCTTTTGCTTTGTGTACAGCCTCAGGACACTGGACTTAGTGTGAAACCCTCCGTGCATGGTGAGGAGCTTCCTTGTCTTGATGTCAGTGGCTTGTATCTCTTCCAGTGGCCAGGGTATTATGCAAGCAGGGTATCTGATTACTGGCAGGGCATAGGTGTTTATGGCCTGGATCTTGTGCTTACCATTCAGCTGACTTTTCAGGACCTGTCTTAACCTCTGTAGGTATTTGGCTGTGGCTGACCTCCTAGCTGCCTCCTCATGGTTACCATTTGCCTGCAGGATCCCCAGGTATTTGTAGCTGTCCTGCACATCTGTGATGTTCCCTTCAGGTAGTTCAACCCCGTCAGTTGCGATCACCTTTCCCCTTCTAGATATCATCCGCCCACATTTATCTAGTCCAAATGACATCCCGATGTCTTTGCTGTAGATCAAAATCTCTCTTCCAACTCACACATTAAATTAGTCTCTAGAAGTGCCTTTTTTCACCTGAGAAACATCACAAAGATCAGGAAACTACTGACGCAGCATGATGCTGAAAAGTTAATTCATGCTTTTGTTACTTCTAGGCTGGACTATTGTAATTCTTTATTATCAGGGTGTTCAAACAACTCTTTAAGAAGCCTCCAGTTGATCCAAAATGCTGCAGCCAGAGTTCTGACAGGTATTGACAAAAGAGATCACATAACTCCTGTACTGGCGTCGCTTCATTGGCTGCCCGTTAAATTTAGAATAATTTTTAAAACCCTTCTTTTGACCTACAAGGTCCTCAGAAGCCTAGCTCCATCCTACCTGGAGGAGCTAGTGACACCTTACCAGCCCAATAGACCGTTCCGCTCTGGGAATGCTGGTCTACTTGTGGTCCCAAGAGTCTCTAGAGGTATAATGGGGGGCCGAGCATTTAGCTACCAGGCCTCCCTGCTATGGAACCAGCTCCCTGTCCAGGTACGGGAGGCTGACTCCATCGCTACTTTTAAGATCAGACTTAAAACCTTCCTCTTTGAGAAAGCTTATTGTTGTTAATTCTGTAGTTCCAGTTACTATCATAGACAGACAAATCATCATACTTAGGGGGTCGTCTAATCGTTAGGTCACATCTTAGTTATGCTGCTATAGGCCGAGGCTGCCAGGGTCTAGAAACATGATCACCTGACAGGCCTCTGTCACCCACTGGGTCATGGTTTCCTCTCCTCTCCTCTCCATGACGACCTCCGGCCCCGCTGACCCATTGTATAGTGTATTTTTGTGTGTGTTTCTGTGCTCTGTGCCTCTCCTCTCCTCTCCTCTCCTCTCCTCTCCTCTCCTCTCCTCTCCTCTCCTCTCCTCTCTCTCTCTCCTCTCCCTCTCCCTCTCCCTCTCCTTCTCCTTCTCGTCTCCTCTCCTCTCCTCTCCTTCTCCTTCTCCTTCTCCTCTCCTCTCCTCTCCTCTCCTCTCCTCTCCTCTCCTCTCCTCTCCCTGTCCTCCCCCCTCTCCTCTCTCTCTACCCAGCCCCCCATCGGCAGGAGGGTCCCCCTACATGAGCCTGGTCCTGCTCAAGGTTTCTTCCTGTTAAAGGGGAGTTTTTCCTTGCCAGTGTTGCTTGTCTGGGGTCAGGCCCTGGGATTCTGGAAAGCGCCTTGAAACAATTTTGATTGTATAAGACGCTATATAAATAAAGATTGATTTGATTTGATTTGATTTGATTCTCCTGGGACAAGTTCTTCTCTGAGGAGTTTTAACCTAACAGATTATTTCCTGGATTATTCGGATGCCGTATTCTTTGGTGCTCTGAAACTGGTTCTTAACAAATTACAATCACTTGCAAAATTATCCTCTACTGTTTGTGTGCTGCATCTGGGGCCTGCTTATTTAATTCTACATCTGTGCATGTAAAAAAGTGACATGGACACAAACGCTAGCGGTCAACAGCAGCCGAGCATAAACTTCTTCTGGGTGCAGTGGGATTTAAAATGGATTTTCCTTGGAATCCTCGGAAGTGCAAAAAAAGAGGAGCAACTGAAAAACTGAGCATCGGGTCTCGAACTTCAAATGGCTACGATCTCGTCTTTCATCACTGGAGTTGTTGGCAACCAAAGCCCATGTGAGTTCTTCTCCTTATGTTTTGTTTCTTTAAGGATTCCGGCACATTAACTTGAGTCTGTTTCGTCATATCAGTGGCACAGTTAGACATTATGTCCTCATGGTTGTGTTCGAATTTTCCTGTCAGAATAATGGGGTGTCCCGCAGAGGCTGAAATGGTGTAAAGCATCAAGAAAGACCACCTGGAGGTCTAAAGAGCATCAGAGCTTATCAAAACACTGACTACAAGGAAAAAAAAACACCTCTCCAGCCCAGGCTGGCTTACATTCGCCATACAGTCATGCATGCTGGGTAATGCATGTAAAGATCAGTGAAGTTGTCATATATAATCAGTGACCCAAGTATTCCTTCAGTGGTTTTTTACGTGCTGTTGTTAAATAGCACAAAGAGGTCCATAACGGCCTCTAGCCTGGTTGATTCACTTACAGAGAAAGTGCTCACCAATGTTTACTTCTCGTTGATGTGGTGTTTTAGCTGCTTCTGCAGAGTTTGCAAACTCCTACTTTCTTTGTCGGTGGACTGATCAAAGTGGCTCAATTGACAAATAGGATTGCAAGACCACCACCCCCCCCCCCCCCCCCCCCCCCACACACACACACACACACACACACACACACACACCAGTGAGTTGAATTGTACATGGGCAACCAAACTAGAATTTATTTTCCTCCATGTGCTACGAACCAAGCTGCAACTGCTTAGCTTAAGCCTGTTCCTGTGCAGGGGTACACATGTCTGAAATAAGGAGGAGACGTTTGCTGCAGTTGTCGCTCGCAGCATCATTGATCAGAGCAGCGAGGTGCGTAGTGTCCTGCCTGTGTCTCCACTGCAGTATTTGTAGCCTGGAGTCACAAAAGCTGCTACGGTGTAGCATTAAACTTGTAGCAATAAATTCAGGGAAGAACTTTTCCCTGGACCTTTTCACCAAACCTACTGACATTATTTTTGAAAATAGAAACACGGACCTCCTTGAGTCCTCATTATTGCACAGAAGTGACAATTCTGACTTGCCTCAGAGTGGAATGTGTCTACCGCCTATTCCATGCTCTACGATCCTCCTTTGAGTCCCCAATCATGTCTGAAGGGGGTTTACAGCTACACTGGAGCAAATTTAACGCAACGTTCATCAACTCGTGGGGAGAGTTGGAAGGAAGAATTGTTAAAAGAAAAGCAAGCAGCACAGTCGCTGCAGTCGCTTTCTACATTCTGCAGACTGAAAACAGCTGTTCAACAGTAAGTTAAGCGGCAGCACTGAAAGTCATTTTCTATTGTGTCTCATGTCCTGAAAGATGGCTGGCAGTAAAAACCATTAAAAGACTCCATGTGCAAAGCAGGACAGGGGGATGTGACCCTGTGTTGTGCTGGGGAGAGCACATTCTGAGAACCTTGTTTATTAAGATATTTAACTTTCAGAGAGCTCCTAAAATGCTGTTTAAGGAAAACGTGTCTTCATCCCTGAGAGGAGCCTGTGCAGATGCTGCTGTCGGGCTTGACGAGATGCATTCTGGAGCATTTCTGCATCACGTTGCTGCAATAAATGACCATGAATGACACAATTTGTGTTACTGTAATAAGATTTTTGTTGTCACGGGAAACCAAATGGAAAATTCAGAGTTCCCCGAGCATGCAAGGACTTAGCGTCTCTTGCAGACTTTAACTAGCCTTTGCAGCATTTATTGCCTCAATGGAAGGTTATTAAAGAGTATATTCACGACATTTATGTATTTGCCTCCCATATAACTGTATTTTATCTAAGGTTCTCATTTTCATTGCGCATTGATGGCACAAGACCACCAGCCACAGTGCAGAACAGGCCTGACACGCACTAGTTTAACGAAGCCTTTCATCTGCGTCCAATCAAAAATAATTGCCTCCTCCTTCCACATCAAGCCACTGAGATAATGTAAAGAACATTCAGAAAGAAACCTCAAATCACCCAAGTGTGGGGAAGCTCATATCTCGGTATGAATATCCTGATGTTAAATAGCTGCCAGAAATTCGGCACAAAGCGCACAAACAAAGAGGTCCACCTCCTCACACCTACTCTAGCATGATTCCTTTAGAAGCAACATGAGTCAGTCGGATTGGCTTTTTATTGCTGCTGCTCTCTTTATGCTTGTCCCTGGAACTGACTCAAGCCAATGGCGCTCGCAAAAAGGAGGAGTGGAAGCGAGCGGCAGCCAACGAGCGTTGACCAGAAATAGGCTGAAGACACGCTGACCGGGGGCGGCCGTTCTCTCCCCTAATTGGCTCTGGTGGAGATCCTGGTACACCCGACAGATGCTTGTCCAGAGCAGCAATGGAGCGGCTAACCTCTGCTACCTTCCCTTGCTCTGTCCCGCGTTGGAGTCTCATTGGAAATTTTGATTTTATGTAACAATCCAATGCGAGCGGCAGCGAAATAACCCACCGTAGCCTCGAATGCTCCCAGCAACAGCTGGATTAAGCTGAGGTCCCCAAAGTCAAGACTTGGCAGAGGTCCTTCATGGAGCGTCGTGTCTTTATTCTAGCAGAAACACAAGCACCATTTTTAGTTCACAAGTCACCTTTTATGCATATACAAAAATTTCATCTTATGGTGTCAAAATTAACAAAACTATCCAAATTACCAGGTTTAATGCATGTGTGCAGTAGAATGACTCAATATCCCATAATTCCACCCACTGATGAGAGCTGGTGCACAAACACTATTTGGACCATGATATTGAATGTATCGGCCCCATTGATGGGAAGTTTGAGAACACTAAAACCAAAACGGAACAATCAACAGGCGTGATTGACGTAGTTGGCACACTCTCCAGGAAGAAGTTTTTATTCTCCCAAAGCGTCTTCAGCTAAAAGGACCAGGACTGTCAAAGGGACAAAGGACTGTCAGCAAACTTTAGCTTTGCGGGAATTCCTCTGCAAGAATGAGTTTTTTTGACACAATAATTAATAACGAATGCGAAGAATCACAATTAATCTGAATTAATGTGATAATAAACATTTTAATCTTATGACAGGCCTGATCTTAATAGAGATAAAACCTAACTTTACAATTTTAATAACATTAATCGAGCAATAATCGATCATTACAGTTGCATAAGAAATATTGATTTTTTTTAAAAAAATTATTAATACGCCTAATTTAAGGAGAAAAGGCACCAGAGGCCTCCTGGGTCGCTACGTTAGCATTACCAAGCTGGAATGAGCTCAATCTCATTTCCTCTGACGTGATTCTTAATTCGGTTTCGCTAAAAAAGTGGCAGATGAAGCTAATTTTACCTGCTCAGTGTGTGGCGCTGGATCTGATAAGCATCCCGCATGTGACAATGGACATAATTGATTTTGTTCTTTTGCCTGTACACAAGCGCAAAGGCCTCTTGATCTGTGCCGACAAAAATCGGTGAGTAGCAAAGCAGGAAACAGAGGACAGTCTAAACACAATTTGGAATGAAAAGCTGAACACAAAACAGATAAATTGTCCTGAAATTATCCAAGAGATGGAGGTAATTACGAACCACATTTCCTTCACTGGTCACAAAACTCTTTAATAGCACCAGAAATATTGTCACAAGGCTGCATCTCAACTTCTAATCTGAAAGCACTCACCTTTGCTCTTATTCCGATCAGCTGCACTGGATTTCTTTTTTCTTCTGAAGATACACTCATGTCCCTTAAAATGTTATGATTGTTCTGTGCTATTCCTGTATAAAAGTTTGCCTCTGTGGATGATTACCTGTCACTTCTGTGTAAACTCCTTGGGGTCCAAAGAATTCAAAAAAGTAGATTCTTTTATTTCAGATATCTGTATCCATGTGGACTCTGCAAACACAGTTTTCTCTGTAAATGACCATTAGCAAATTAACAGATGTCCATTTTCAAAGTAAAACGTTCCCAAACTGAACCAGGACATAATTGATTGTGCTCAACGTACAGTTGCGTTGCACGTTCTCTCGTTAACCACCTCCCATCCAGATGATGGTGTTGGCTCTGTTGCTCTTGAATTCCCTCCTCCCAGGCTGGGGGACTGTGGTTGTCAAGGGAGGATTTGGTCCGTAACTCAGAGTTTATAATGTCAAATACCAAATATTACACCTCCAATCGCCATCTCCTAGCATTTCATGCCACTGCAGAGGGAATATCCTCCTGCTGCTTAGCACAATATAAAAGTCTTCATTACAGACACAGCCGGTAGTTTTCCCCTTTTTTGTTCACCAGGTCTTTTCAGCTGTGGGTGGTAATTGATTGCAATGATGTTCATTTTTATCAGTGCCGCTAGATTAAAGGGCTGCATTCAGAGGAATACGTGTATCAACAGGAGCTGCTGATTTCTTTGCTATAATGCATATTTTAGTGACAAGCAATTACGTCTCCCTCCGTGCTCCAGGTTTCACCTTGATCATCCCATTCAACTCGCCCGCATTCCTCCTTCATTCAGGCCTTTGTCTAAGTAACTCTTAACCTTGAAAAGGGATACTCCTTCATATCTGCTCATTTCACATTTCTGTACCTGATTGGGAGGCTTGACCGCTAGAATTGCGTGTCCCCGTGATGAGTTCCAGTGGACTGCCCACCCCCCGTTATTGGTGACGCCTGTCCCCCTGAGGCAAGTCTCTCAGGGTCGGCTTCATGGGGTTCATCCATTTAGGTCTCCGTCTGCTCAAAGTGGAAATTCATTCATCTTATTTCACTTCTCTAAGACCTATCGCCTCCTGACTGCGCGTTCCCCATCGGTCATAAACTATTGAACGCATCTTTATCCACTTTGGAAGGCAGTGCAGTTTAGCTGCATTATTTAAGATTCTGTTAAAAAATCTAATCTTCTTGTAAGCACTGCTGGTTTTATCCTTTGTGTTGGGGCTCCACTTCCTTCTGAACCTGTCAAGAAAACGTCTGGATTCCCGAAAATGTCTCGGTGGTTTTTTTTACATGTGAATATTAAAAGATCTCCTTCGGGTAGAAATGCTTCACTTCTTCATTTTTGCATTTTGATTCAAATCAGTTCTTCCGTTCTCGTGACGGAAATCCATCGCTTCCACCGATTTTTATCACCGGACCCTGAAGGCAGCAGCACGTCTGAAGTGCAACAGACAGGATCCAGGTCTCTGAATCGCCGTGTTGTAGATTATTCCTTGTATGTTGCAATCAGATGCGGGAGTTGGTTGGTGGGGGTTTGGCATCCTCCGTGTTCAGGAAGCCACAAATTGGACCTTTCGGTGTGATTTAATGAACCAAGAAGATGAAGCTCTTACATCTGATGAGTGCAGAGTTCACGTTGAACCTTTCCTGCGCTGGTCACGATCCAAATCTCATTAGGTGCAAAAACCTGTTCAAACAGTGTTCAGATGGGTTCATTAAGATTGTGCTTATGGACATTACTGCAAATAAGCCACGGAATTAAAGATGGCTTAACTTTAACCAGATGCTGATGGGGTCACCCGGGTGACCAGTTCAATTTAAATGAGTCTAGACTTCTCAAGGAAATGGACAGACTGACCGAGTGGGCCTGTCCATACACCCCAGGTCTTCCTCACAGCTGAGGAAAGGACGTGTCTCCCTGGGGAACGCATCCACTGAACCACAAAAAACAATCCCTTACACGTGGTCAGGTGGGGGTTACACCCAGGTGAGCATTTCCAATTGAATCTAATGGCATCAGGCCTTCTCCAGAGGTCACCATTTATATTCCTTTTAATCGTTTAATGGTTCTCAATCAGGTTTTATGTCTCCTGATACAATAATGTCCTGACAATGTCCTCGTGGGACATGTAATCAAGTTTCAGAATGTAATAAAAATTATCTGTAACGCCGCAGAAGGTGCAGGTCAGCCTCTTCACTTCCCATCATTCTTTTCAACACTGTGCTCAAAAGTAAACAAAAACCTCATTTTCTCCCACAATTACAAGTGAAGCATCAGTAAAATATCAACGTAATTTATAAATCCTCGAGCAGATGGCAGCGAGATTGGTTTGGAGTCCTGCGGTTTTCCACCAATCTTTCAAATTAGTAACATTTCGTTCCTAAATCAAACTCAAATGTGAGCTGCCAGTAAAAATTATTGTCATGTTTTATGTTATGTTGTAACTGGGCAAAGTCTACGTACACGATCAGCATTTAATTTGGCAGCATTACATGTCTCTTGGTACATGATACATACCACGAGTTGTTGCTAATGGAGGTAAATAGATGTTCTGCAGACATCTCTTTATAGGTGTATTCAGACCTGTTAAATGTGGGAACAATCCCTCGTAAACAATGATTAAATCAACCCATTCATCAAGTGCTGATAAATCTGCTTCAAAATTGCTAAATTACTTCATTTTTAAACCCCCCCAGGTTTAAATGCTAATGCCTTTTATTCGTTTAATTCTCCTGAGTCTCTAAAAGTCATCCCAGTTTGTTGACAAAAACAACAGGTCTGACCTTTTAATGTCCAAGAACAGCCTTGACTGTGTCTGGGTGGATCCTGAGAGATGAGGTCACTGGTCCCAAATTTGCAGTTCAGCAATTTTTCAGAGCAAAGCCGGATAGAGACCAAAAGGACATGATCAAAAGTCTGGATCCAACACAAGGGAATGGCTGAGCGGACAGATAAGCACGGAGCCCTTCAGACATTAAACCCGACACATCAAGAGCAATAGTTTCTAACCAGTGTGGCCACTGTGGGCACTTTACTAAATGCAGTAAATGGACAGTCTGGTTTTGAGGACACGGACAGAGAGCCAGGCTTGTGGGGTGTTAAAGGTGGATCCATTAGCATCTATGGCTCACCTACCCAACATCACCGAGATGTGGACTGAGAAAAAGAACCACGTGCTGCTATCGTTGCACCCTGACATGCACAGTGGGACCTCTACTTACGAACGTCTCTACATGCGAAATTTTCAGGTTACGAAACGTCTCAACGGGAAAATTTAGTTTAGCGAACGCAAACGTGCTTGTAGCTGCTCAGCCATTGGCTATCGCCTAGCATCTTCCTGTAATCCCACTGGCTAGGAGGAACGTCAATATGTACAAGTTTGTACAAGTTCGTTTAACTTTTATTTATTGTGGGTGTTCGTATGTTTGTCCATGAGATGGCGGTGTTACCACAAGTGTTAACGTTCGTTGCTAGTAATGACAGCTAATGTAAGATTAGCCTGTAATAAAGTTCATTTTGTTCCTGGAGAAGCCTTGCACTGAATTCCTACATTTATTGTGCGGTAATCTAATTGTAACATGTATTATTACATGTTTTGATGCATTTTTATGATTTCTAAAAAAAATTATTTCCGAATTTTTGGGGGCTTGGAACGGATTTGTCCATTTACATGGAAAACACGTCTCTACTTACATAGTTTTCAGGTTACGAAACAACTTCTGGAACTAATTAATTTCGTAAGTCGAGGTCCCACTGTATTAATATAGACACGGTCACAGCCATTTGGGCTGGTCTCAAATGTGGAATTCTGGACAAAAGTTTTAATATTTTACTTTGCAAAGTTCGTGCCAGCAGGCAGTCGAAGGCAAACGCCCCAAAATCGTCAGAGAATCAGGTCAGTAATAATCTAACATGATAAAAGTGGCATGCTGGACACTTTCTTAAAAGACAGTCGGACACAGGAGAGAAGCAGAATGAAGACGAGAGCCAGGCTGATTGGACACGGGTGAGGCACGTGGGTTAGGGGAGAGCAGGAGACAGGGGTCAAGCAGGTGGATGTGGGGAATGTGAGGGTCTTGTAGGTGGCGACCCATGAAGGTTGGCACCGCTGTAACATGCGTGATTACTGTAGGCTGGCTGAGCAGATCAGAGCGTCCCGTGGCCTCTTCCGCACCTGGAGCCCGGGATGTTCCCTCAATGACCTGGGTTAAAGAGAAACAAAACAAGTGTCAATCCCAAACTGCGGATCTTTTGCTATTTCCTTCACATGGTTTCTTTGCTTCACCCATCAGGACGGTTGTTTGCACGCCACTGCAGTCAGTGCTTCTCTTCTGATGAACATTCTGCAATATCAAGCGAGCCTTCTCCTCATGATGAGAATAAACAACACAAACAGAGGCCGCCTGTGTGATATCTCTCCAGCTGAGCATTGTATAATGACACGTGTTGTTTGGCTTCCAAAAAAAAAGGGAGAAAAAAAATGGACATCAAATGATGCTGTGTGTGTCAGCGCTCCCCAGAAAGTGCTTCGGCTTCACCAGCGGCGCTGAGCTTAAACCTAATCTGCAGCTGGAGGCTCTGGATGGAAGACTGTGTTTTGTTTTTTTTCCCCATCTGTTATATTAGCAGAGGGGAATTATCTTAATTTACATTAACAAACATGAGTCATGAGGTGAAATAAATGGTGGGAATTTACGATTTTTTCCAGGGTAGCATACTTCAGGCTGGAAGAGAACGTTGGTGCTCTGCGTGTGGGTGGATGGACGCCTGTTAAATGACGGAATAGGCTGATAACCGAGTGAAGGCAAACGCCATTTTTCTCCTCTTCCAACTCAAGCCAAACAGGAAGAGGGACTTGAGCAGATGCAAAAAGCCCCTCTGTCGATGCTCCTTCTCGCCCCGAAGCGACAAGTGACAGATCCTCCATTTAAATCAGCTTTACATATTAATGGAGCTGCTGTGGAGATGAACATGCCTTCTCCATCAACGCCGCTGACCTCATTGCGAGCTTTCTATCGAGCATTGCGGATAGTTCCAACCCCCCTTTTTTTTTTTTGGGCAGTGAGACCGGTGGTGCGAAATCCCGGACTTCTTATCTGCTGTTGGCTGCTGTGGAGATGAAATGGAACAGCAGTCAGACAAGAAGGATCCACTGGCTGCTGATGAGTCACAGGTGTTATGCCGCCATGTTTGTAGTAGTAAATCATTTATTTGTGTCATTTCCATCACTCATGCATCGAGCTCTGTTGGCTCTGCTCTTCCGACTGGGGAGCAGCAAAAGTTCACAATCTTTTGGTCTTATTTTAACCATCATCTTTGTTGTTAGGGTTAGGGTTAGGGTTAGGGTTAGGTCTCCGTTTTTGACTGGCTTCTCCGCCCATTCGTGGTATAGAACCACGGATGGCGCCCCATTAGCATCTACTTCAGGAGCAGCTGATACATCATCTCTCGCTAATGAAGACCGATCCGTTTAGCACATGAATGAGTGAATGGGTGGCTAAGTGAATCTGTCCTTTTTATGGCATCTGTGACTGTCATTGTACAGGTTTTCATAGGTCACGTGGTATGCTAGCTTGTGAAACTCCAGCAAGCAGCATGACCTAGCTAAACTTTCCCTTTTAAAGAAGGAATAGAAAATCTGGACCAAGTAAGAAATCAAGAGTTTGCTAGTATGGTGGAAGCAAGTTTGCAGCATATTTTCAACAAAATAGATACGAAGGGCAGTTTATTAATCTTACAACACTGAATGTAGTTGCACTAATGCAGCAGACAATTAATATTTTACAAATAAATTATGCTCAGTATAGTTCTAAATAAATATGTTTAGCCTATGTAGTGGAGGCAGATTTGGTCCATATAAAGGAAAGTGTGGTCATGTAGCTTGACAGCTAACTGCTGTTTCATTCTTTATTCTTTACCCTGCAGATGAATCCTTCAGTGTTCTCTCTTCAGACAGTGAGCTCATATAAAGAAATTCTGCTTGAAACTAGACCCAATGTTTCAATAGAGCAAGACCTACCAAAATATAAAGTTAACAAATATTTAATGTTTACACGAGAGGCCTCATAAAATAATTATCTGAAGTGTCAAAGAAGCCTTTTTGTTTTTTAGATTTGGTCTTACAGGGTTAAAATCCACAATGATGTACGTAAATCCGCTCCATAATTCTGAGACGGCATGAACGCGGGGGTGCACTTTGCTGCTTCAGTGGGGCAAACTTTAGAACAGGTGGCTGTTGAGCGGATCTGCACATGAATGTATGATTTGCGTGTGGGGAAAACACAATTACACAACTCCCATCATTCCCAATCACATCTCCCTGAGTGCTTAACGAGGTCAAGGATTAGAAAAAAAAAAACAGGACTACTCCCATTTAACCAAACAAATACTGAACCTGTTTGGGGTTGTGTCTTTGAACCAGGAGAGGCCTTCGCCTTTAGACACCAGGAGCTTTTCAATACAGATGAATGGGCACATTCAGCCACTAGTCACCAGGGGATAATCTGTGGTAAATACATTTTTCATGGCTTGAGGTTAGCACTGCATGTGTTACGTCTCTCTGTAGTTTACGTCAAATAGATATTTTCGAGATAATTCATGTTCCTGCTGACTTTATCTCCATTTTCCGTTCACTTCCATTTTGAAAGCCTCTATTTTTCTTGAGCCTTGTCTCGATTTTACACTCCCTTTGACTCCCCCCTCTTGTTATTGATGCCGGTCTCCAGGGTTTGTGGGACATGACTGTACCATTCACTCAGTCTGACGTAACGAAATAAAGCAAGACTTAATTTGCGTTCAGTAAGAAGATTCTTGACATTTATAACTGCTTGGGGGATATTAGTCTGTCTATTAAGGAAACCCAAGCGTGACTTAACCCGTTTTATTGCAAATGACCCAGACAGGCGCGCACATTCCCAATCTGCCGGTACTTTCTGGCTGGCTCTTGTCCACTTTTGTTATTTCTGGGATGAATGGGTTCTAGTTAGCTTGAACCCCCAGCTCGCATGTGCATTCGGCCCCTAGAAGGTTGGCTGGTGGAGGCAGCAGGAGGCCATACAGTAAAGTGGACAGGGCAGAGGGAGTGGGATCAACAAAGCTGCGGGATGCTAATCGCCTCTGTGTGACGACTCAAACTACAAGCTCACCTCCAGCAGGTCGTCAAAGTGCACGTGACCAAACCGTCCGGCGCATCCTCCGTGAAGGGGCCTCCTCTAGTGCAACAAGGGCGCCGTGTTGCCAGACCATCCATTGCGGTTCAAGTCAACCTCTCGGTTATTGGCGAAAGATTTCGTCCTCTATCTGACATCGTGAGCGTGCGGCGCTCCGATTTGCTGGATCTGACAGCGAGCCTGGTACTCATGGTGAAGACAACAGCGTAAATATTATCCTGCAAGGCCCATTGTTGTCTCAGTGTGAGTCAGTGTAAACAGTGAGTAAACAATGTGGATTCTACCTTTTAACATTTGGAATTAATCCCCCCACAATCCCGCCTCTATAAATGCGCCAGTGCTGTCTTCCAAAAATGTGACTTTAATCCTATTTAAACTCAATTAATACCAGTAATGTTTTTCTTATTTTTATACGCATTGTTGTTAAATGGCAAGCACGTTTTCTTTCCTGTCTTTGCCCTCTGCATCCTCCTCTGATTTTTTGTCCTTGAAACCAACAAAGCAACGTTCTGAAAACACCAAGCCACAAACTGAGGTCATCGTGTGCGTAAGTAATTACATAAGCCATTTACATATGGCTCACGCCTATCAGCAGACATAAGGATGCCGCTATATTCAGATTCTGTCAGGCTTTGGCGCTAAATCGCCTTAAAAATTATCGAGTCTCAGTCAATGACTGCTGTCTGAAACCTATAAAACAGCCCAGCTTGTTGTGATGCAGGATTTGGGAATCTTTGGAGTCGTCGGGTGGAACTAAACCGAATATTCTATCAGAGCCCCAACAGAAGCTCAGCGGAGATATATTTAATTTTCTACTCTAACGTGCGCACACGTAACTCGTTTAGTCACTGAGAGTAGTAAGGGCAAGTACTACAGCAAGTAGTAGGGCAGAAAATGCGAAGCACTGAAATAAACATGGGTCAAAAGCCCAGAATGAGGGGAGATGGCTGAGGAAAGCACATTTAAACTGCCTCATAGAGAGATCTTTGACGTTTGTGGACATGTTTAATGTCTCCGTACGAACGACATTCTGACAGCCTACAAAATAATGATGCAACAGCCAGGTTTCCATAGATGGCAGCAGGATCTCTGGATATTTATAACATCCATCCATCTTCTGCTAACCGCTCGCTTCCTCCTAATCAGGGTCACTGAGGTCACTGCAGTGGAAGCTGGAGTACCTGGAGGAAACTCGCTCATGCATGGGGAGAACATGGAGACTCCACATGGGAAGCACCCAAGCCAGAGCTCAACCAGGAAGTGTTTTGCCCCAGCTGCCCTTCATATAAACACAACAGTAGAATTTAATTACTCTTCACTAAAATGTCAAGATGAAGACCAGGCTTAATTAGTATCACGACTAAATTGCTCCAAATGCTGCAATTGAATTTAAAAATAGTCTGGGGAGTTAGTTAGAGCTTTACAGACGTCCAAATGTTCTAAAAGAAATCAACCGAGGCGTGTGTTTCATGTTTGAAAAGGAAGCTAATGGCAGGCCTGTTCCATCAAGCTAACCAGGTAAAAACATGACAACAAGATGATGCTGAAATCCAGGACTCAGTAGGAAAATAGAAAGGAAATGCACCACAGGTGGCGAGAACTGACTGTACAGAAACAAGCTGGAACCACGCCAGACCCTCCTGGCACGGTCCACATAGGAGCAATGGCACTCAAGCAAAAAAGCCATTTATCTGCTGAACACCCCCTCTGGATTATTTTAAGTTGCAGTCGGCACCCATCCGCTGGAATCTCGATGTCCTCCAGGCTGCCAGCTCCACTCAGGTAAATCAAAGTGACTGTTTCCCTGAGCGGGGTGCGTAAAACCATTAGAACAAATTACAGGAACTGATCCCCACACATGAGCGTACTCCACTGCGAGCAAGGGGTGTATAGGGTTAGGGTTAGGCGTTATTTAAGGAGGGGTGTAAATGCTTCTTCTGTGGGTTGGGTCAACTCAAATATTCATCCATAGCAGTAAAGTAAGACTGTACCTGCAGGACAGAGATGGCTGGAAGTTTTGCAGCGGTTTGTTTCAAAGTCAAGCAAAGGCTGTGCTGAACAGGGGCTCTATAGAGCACTGACTGGAAGGGCAACAGTGTCCATGCAGATCAAATCTCAAGGGGTCAGAGTGACAGTGAGGGTCTCTGCCAGTCTAGCTGGCTCACGTAAGGTCGGATAATATTTAACCTCGAGGTCAACTATTGACTTGACGTATTCATTCATTACAACTCTTTTTAGTTGCTTAAAGCAACACCTGGTATATGTAAACTCAAACTTTAGCATGGTGCAGTTACTGTACGATTGTTACTTAGATAAAGTACCGAGACAACTACTTTAATGAATGTGAAGATATCATCAGTATAACAAAGAGCACAACATCATCTGGTCCCTGCTTTAGTAACGTTGGTTTGGTTTCTGTATTTTATTTTAATGAATCAGAGAGGATTATAGCAGTCCATTGTTGAAGCTAGCTAGTAAAACTAAACCTCCATATAGATTTTTGCCAACTTCTGGTATCTGGTATAACAAACCAAAAATATGTATAATCACGCAGGATAGTAGTTTATTTAAAACTACCTTTACAGTGATAAGCCAAGCGTTGTTTAAAGTACATGTACACTACAGCTGACGGGCTGCTACTATGCAAGGTGCCTTCCTCCAGGCTGAGGAAATGGCAGCGAGAAAAGCTGCAGGAGTGCTTTAGATTTACATAAAGGTGATGTCAGCTGATGGATTTGGCTGTCAGGCCTCTGGGGACAGGCCTCTGCCGGGTCTCCCCTCGTGGCCACAGATGACGGTTAGTGCTCATTGTGAACAGCAGCAAGCTGTAATTGAGGTAATTACCAATTGCATTTCAACTAGAGCCGCACGTGCTTTGGTCACGTTAAACATAAAACACTTCCCGTCTAGATGATGCTGCAGCCACCTCCCATTCATTAGCAGAGTGGTGGCGCTTTGTGGCCGTCCTGCCGTGAAACGACGTGACCGTCGGTTTCTAATCTTTGCAGTCGTGCGCTGCAGCCATCCCTCTCCTGTTAATTGACCTCTGCTCCTAATGAGGGTCACAGAGCTGCTGGATCTATCCTAGAGGATTCACATGCGAGGCGTGGACATACCCCAGACCGCTCACCAGTCCATCATACACACCCCACTCATTTGCCACAGGGGCAAATTACAGTCTCTAGTCTAAGATTGTGGATGTGTTGGGGGAGACCAGGAAACCTGGATTCAAACTAGCAACAGATCGGTTGCATTAGCCACCCCAGGGCCACCATTCACGCAGTGCAGTGAATTAACATCATATTCAGGTGGTTGTTCTGGTCTCCAACCTGAGTCGGTTGATTGAAAATCAATTTACACAAAATATCGTTATAGGAACCACAGGTAACCATGCTAACTACACCGCTGAGCTGCCCACTTTTCCCAGTTCTAAAGATAAATCTTTCCTTCTGTATCTAACCTTCTGTAAATTTTTCTACCTCTTCAACTTTGATTACGGTAATGTACCAGAGTCTCTTCATATCCTGCTCCAACCATGGTGTAAACGGTTTTGAGTTAATCTCTATTCATAAATTAGCATTTTTAGCTTTAGCCTTGGGCATCTTCCCAAAGTCACACCTGACTTGAGTGGCCCAAGACAGGAAGAAACTGCACACTGGAGTGATTGTGCCAGATATATTTCACACCGAATTAACTTAGCTGATGCAGTGGAAAAGTTGAATTTTGTTTTCCCGTGTCTGTTGGTAACCAGCGATAATGAAAATGCTTGCAACTCACCAGGGTTGATTCCACATATCTCAAATGTCACAGTGATACGTGGCCTATTTGAGGATGAACATCTTAAGAAAGCAGCATCAAAAAGGATCTGTCCAAAAGATGAAAGAGCTGAACGTTCCGCTACAATTGCTCACAATTTAAAGAACTGGTTTATGTCGCGCTCCTTGCTGTTTAGCATTTTTCATTGGTTCATCAAAGGGACTTTACAACTCTTGCTGCTTTGATTCCTGCCAAATTGTCTGGACATGTTGGCGGTGTTTTGATGTTGTGAAGCAGCACGTGTTCTCACCGGGGCCTGGCCCCGTTCTCATTTGATGGGGATACAAATTGGCCAGCGCTGCATGCACTGAAGCAGCGATCCAATACCAGATGGACTTCAAAAACTGGGTCAGTGGACTAACTGCTAGATTTGTGTTGAAACCAGTGGAAAAACTGAGAATAGGGGGTGTCGCTTCAAACGGGGATGGATGGATCTTTTCGGGAACGCATCGCTGATGAAACCCGGAGAATCGCCAAACGTCTGCAACTTTGCATCAATATTCAGAAGGCGTTGCTCTCGAATCGAAGCTCATAAGCATGAGACAGTTGCGTGATTGCCACACTCTGTGTTTAAAGTTTCATGAGTCGCCACAGTGTTTCGGGAAGACCGGATGCATCTGCATCGGTCACAGGGAGCTCAAGTGATGAGTCCTGTGTCTGAAGCTGCCTATTGTGGCAGCGTGGAAGGATCTGGGTGATTTGTACTTGAATGAAATCACTGATGATGTGTTCCTCCAGCACATCAGAGGGGGAATGGATTCACTCAACTTCTTTCAAGTTAATATAAAAAAGCAGACAGCTGCATGGCTGACGTCCCCCCAATATGAACTGCATGTTAAAGTCCACTAATCACCACAACAGACCAGATCCAGAGCCACATGAGCTCATTCAGACTCATGTCTGAACATGATGAGCATCTTTTGAATGACATTAAATTGAACCAGCAACTTGTTTACATATTAGAAAGTGCCTCTGCCTGTAATCCAATCCTGATATTGGGGTGCAACATTAAAAAAAACCCAAAAAAACTCAAAGATGACACTGACTCTCCAATCGTAGACCACTGTACATCCGCTCAAACACCAACAGTATGGTCGAATATGCAGCTGTCCATCAACACCGAATGAGTGACTCGGATATTGGACCAGATGACCATTGTAAGATATAGAGCCGATGAGACCGCAAATCCTTTGCTGAAAGTGCCACTGTCGGATAATTGGGTCTCGCCCAACATCACTTTGGCTCCACTCGTCTAATGGCCCACCATATTGCTGCTGCTGTTTTAGAAGGTCTCGCCCCTGCAGGGAGATCAGTGCTGATCCTTCAGCTGAAATGAAGTACTGTGATCCGCCCTCTCCCCAGTATTTCCGATGGCACAATTAACTTTTTTTACTAGAGGATGGTCACAGTTGGTGGAGGTAGCTGTGTTGCCATGACACCCTTCTTATGTGCATTTATGTAAATGACCTGGAACCACTGACTCATCACCTGGATCATAGGTTCCTCGGTTCTGGTGGACGTCCCCGCTGGAAAAGCAGCATGAAGGAGTTGTTCTTGAACTTAAAAATGAAAATAGGGCAGGGAGGGAGGTGGCACAGTAGTGCAGAGGTTGCCTCAATCCACAAATCTCCTGATATTTGCGTGTTTTCCCTGACTTTACCTGTCAGTGAGTAAATGGCCTGCACCACCTGCACTACCGTGGGATCCCTCTAGGGGTCATCCAGGCCTCTGAGCCTTCGGTGCGTCCGCTGATATAGGTTCCAACTGCACAATTCTAAACAGGAATTCTTCATCCACATTTGGGCCCATCTGAGCATCTGCTTCTGGCCTTTCGGTGTCTCCTCTTCCATCCTTCTTGTCCGTGCACGGCGCGGCAGCCACTGACAGCGTGCTTCTGTCCTATAAATGACCTCTCCTCTGGGAATTCTCTCTTCACTTCACAGCAGTGTGTCTGCCCCAGTAAAGAAGGAAAAAACCTGAGACATCCAAGCACACTAGCGTTTAATGTCGCAAAAAGCAGCCTGCGATGTGGCGTTGAACGGCAACTGGGGCGATGCTGTCGGCTAGCACTAGCGCCCTCAACCACGCTGCTTTTTACCTCTTTTTTTCCTGATTAATAAAACCAAAGAAAGTTCAAATTTCAACACAATGGTCTCATTTTCATCAGGTCTCCAAGCAGCCCTGATTTCTGGCTTTATTCTTGGTCGTGGCAAATTTCCCCTAAACAGCAGAAGTAGGTTAATGACTAAGTCGTCAATAATTTAGCGCAGACTTTCCTTCCTGCCGCATGCCCGTCACACCTCAGTGAAATGAAGCAGCTGCACCTATGGCGCTGATCTGGCTGCTGCTGTTGACCTCTGTTTGATTTCCGAGGTTGAGGGAAAAAAAAGAAAAGGATAAAAAAAAAAAGAAACACGATTCATTAAAGTGGAAACATTGCTATTACTGCTCTGCCTGGTTGTGTTCCACATGTTACAGCGTGTACGGCGATAGGGAGCGCGTTTGTCATGTCAGTGTCTCTGTTGTGCGTCTGCGCGTGCATGCCGTATATATTCCACATCCAGCTGTCACATCCACTTAGAATGGGCCAAGGTGGGATGCTTTCTGAACCAAAGTGCCCTTCCCTTCTGCACGGACCGTCTCTCCCTGGGAATAAAACAAAAACCACAGGTTTCCACTCCATGAAACAATCCGCTCAGCCGCTCTTCTGAGATCTGCCACTACAATCTATTGAATTTCCAGGCCGACTGGCAGGAAAACATAGACCTATGCTGCTTGGTCTTGGAAATGAGACCTAAAAGAATGGTTCCGCCTACATATTATTTAATTATTGAATCATACGTATTTATTTGATCATGCTCCATTGCCACTGTCTCCTGTCTGCACCGAATCCAAAAATGCCATCGTGCCATTTTCTGTTAAAACCTCGGTTTTCAGACTCTTTAGGTTCAGATGAAGTTGAAGGCAAAGACAAAAGTTACAGCACAAGTTGCCCTTGGGGGTATTTGGCAGCTTCGCTGCTTCTCATGCTGACCCAGAATGCACCACTCTCCTCGGCAGTTGGCGACAGACTCGCCGGCGCTCGAACCGCCTCGCAGTCTCGGCTCCCTCCGAAGAAGCCGCGTTGGCTCACTCTGCAATTCCCGTGCACCGCGGCTCGGGCTAATGTGCGAAGTATGAACGGGTCAGGGTTTCTGAGGAACACGGCGTGCCAGCGGGCCACAGAGACCAACTCTGACCAGGGGTAGAAGGGGTGAAGCGACGCTGTGGTTCTCCTCTGTGCTCCGGCTGTCTAATGAGGCCTTATTAATTCAGATCAGGGTGAATGATTACCTCATCATTCCCATTCTCCAGAGAGCTCCCTCTCCCTCTGTACTCTGCTCAGTAGATGTACAGCGCACTAATCCAGCGAGCGTCCCCCGCCATGAGACTGGAGCTCGCTGTACTGGAAGTGGGCAGACCTCTAATATGAACAAGTCATACATGTTCCAGGGGGACACAGCAATTACAAGGGATTGTTTTAAGTCGGTGCAAACGGCTGGTATCTGTTTTATCTATTTTTAATCTATTCTCTTTTGGAGAGGCTGCACTCCCACCAGCAGATCATCTCTGACAGTAAACACCGAACGCCCTCCCCATCTCCATGCAGAGACTAGTTGCCTAGCAATGAAGTCTCTGATTTTATGGTCTGTGAGGCTTACATACACAAGGGGGGGGAAAAAATGATCAGGATTAGATTTTAGAACACTGAAACAGCAAGACTTTTTTTTTCATTCTGTTACATATTCATGCGGATGATATCAGGTCGCTCTTCAGACGTTAGCAACAGCACAAAAGGCAACCTCGCTTCTTAAGAGAAACATCACTTATGGATCGAGCCACATGGAAGACGGTGCTTTACAGCATCTTTTTCAACAGTTGAAATGTAAAAGTTGACGTACAGTTTTCGGTTAGCTTATTTATATTATTTATTATAAGCCAGAGCCTATAATAAAGACAGAAATCAAAGCAACTCGCGTAATTTCACACAATTTCTCATGCCCACTAAGAAAATAGGTTAGCTTCAAACACTGTCTAAGCGAAAGACTGTTACTGTGACGAATAATGGATGACAGCAAAAAGAACAGGATTCAAGATGTCTAGCCTCGTCAAAAACAAAAAAGTTTCAAAAGGTCTTAATTTTCTGCAGTAAGGTGTTCCCTTCTGTACACTGTCATTATCCATTTAGCACAAAACTGGCTTAAGTAGCGCCCGTAAGGTCACGCGCGCGACAGCGTCTTCTCCCAAGAAACCCTCGGTTGACAACTGTTTGGAGATGAAAGAAATCTTCAAAACAACCAAAATGAAAAGACGGTGCAGAGGTTCTGTGAGCAGAGCTGAGAATGTGCCCACCAATGAGGGGAGCTCTACAGCCAATCAGCAGAGATTTAGCATCTTATGTGGGTGCAGGTCAGGGGGTTAGCAGCGTCAGCGGGGAGGCCCAGACACTCCACCACCTCCTCTGGGGGAATCTCAAGGTGTTCCCAGTCCAGATGTGAGACATCATCTGTCTAGCCTGTCTGAGGTCCGGCCTGGGGTGTCCTGGATGGACATAGCCAGTTCACTTTATAGTTTTTCAGTTTTGTGTCTTTGAAGTTGCGGAGAACGTTTTGCTGATGTGAGAAGGGGGATTGAGGGGGAGGGTGATGGTGGATTGTCAGCTCTCAACTTTGGTGTTATTGGCCAGGATCTGGTGGAGAATCTCTGGCATTACACAATAGTTCAGAACTCACCCAGTTCTTCCGGTCATCCTTTCACCCAGCTGTGGTTTTCAAACTGGGGGGCATGGCCCCTATGGGGGCCGAGCATTATGATGGGGGGGCCAATTCTAGCGTGATTAAGCTTGAGTCTTATATCATTACAGATCTGATTACAATGATCTGATAATTACAAGTGATTAGGGTTTTATAGTTATGTAAACGGTATGTAAAAGGTCCCCTGTGTGCAGGGTAAAGAAATATTTTGGTTCGATACAACCACGTCAGTTTCAAGCCTAAACTCTGAAAAGAAACAGCATGTCACAAATGAGAAATAAAACATTTTTCCCCCCTCAGGAATTCAACCATTATTGTAATTATTTGACGGTTGTTCTGTGTAATGCTTCTCAAGTTAAGGTTTATTACATTACATCTCATAGGTTCATTATTTTGCAGCTAAATTAAAGCACTTTCACTTGTAATTAAAAGCATTATGGCAGCTATTATCAGTGACTTTCATTACAGTTTTATTGTAAATGCATAAGTACTTTTGCATGCACTTAATGCAGCTACAGCTCGCGCTCAAACTGGCCATTTTCATTGAACTACTGCGCTTCTCTCCTACAGGATGTGACTCTTTTACGTTGATTCTATTGATATTTCTTTGGTTGACCTGCTACATCACTCACAGAGGGTGAATACGAGCTGAATTAGCCAGCCCCCGTCACATTCCATCTTGGCTTTCTGGCATTAAACCTTTTTTTAACATACGTCTTCTGCATGTGTAGTGGCCAGTTTGGATCCAGTTTTTAGTGACTTAATCTCACTTAATCCATAATTTATTATATATCTGAGCAGCACAACTAATAACTTGTTAGTCTCACACTCTTCATTCACAGTGGGGTTTATCACAAGAACACTATACCGAGTAATTTGTTAAAGTAAATCACATTAGATCCTTATGGTACCCCCCCCCCCCCCCCCCCCCACACACACACACACACACACACACACACACACACACACACCAATTTATAACAGTTTCATCTCTGTTTAATATATTTTATTTCTGGCAACGAAACCCAATTTGCTGCGAAGAGTAAAAATAAATACAGTTTGCACATCTCTGAGCTAATGGAAAATAAACAACTACTTCACCCAGAAGCTAAAACATCAAGCGCTCTTAATTTTCTGAGCATCTCCCCATTCGGTTAGAAGAGTGGGAATTTTCCAAGTGTGTTTCATTTGTCAAAATAATGGGTAATGGTTGTTATTTTAAGAAGTGAAATAGTGAGGAGAAAACAACAATAAATCAATAAAGTTGCTTCTGAGCAACCATGTTTGAGAATTTTTTAAGGGGAAAACAGATAAAATGGCAAGTGAACCAGAACTTCAGTTGGTCCTCTCTATTCCTCTTGGCGATCCCTGAATAATCCGCACCAAAGAACCACAAGCTTTGTTTTAGAGGTCCCTGTGTTGTAATGGACGGCAGCGCACGCCAAAGGAGGTGAGACCCACCGGAGGAAAGCGTGACAGCGCCTGCATTGAGAAGAGAGGCTGCTGATGTTCTCCTGCATTTTTAATTAATTTCCTCCTTTTACTTCACCCCCGTTGCATTTCCCAGTTGCCAAAGCTGTTTAGCGGGAGGGAAAGATTCTCCCCGTCACATGTCTTTGGGAAAAGCTGCAAGATCACATATCCTCTTTTAAGTGGAACCAGTTTTTGGTGTGTCGGTCTCCTAATGACACAGAGCATCAATATCCTCTTTGTTCTTTTACTCCGTGGGCCAGACACGTCTGAACATTTGTTCTTCTTAAAATTAAGCTATTTGAAGGGCACAATTATTTCAAACACAAATAGAATAGTACATAAAGACAAATTTTGATCCAAATTGGAAACAAATAACTGAGTTTACCTATTTTAACAGCCAAATTAAATGGTCCAATAGGCACAATTTTCTAATGATTATACAGAATGTTTTAAATGTCAACTATTACAAGATCAATGGACAGCAGTGCTCTCTTGACAGTTTAGCATTTTTTATTGGGCATTTTTGTTCCTGTTGTAGTGAAGGTGTTTTCCTCTCTTCCTGTCTCGTTGTCTCAACCACTTTATTCCTTTTGGGGACACAGGGTGGGGGGGTGCACGATTGCAGGGTCCACCCCTGGGTCAGCCGCCAGTTCATCACAGGGCCTTATTTGAGAATTTGTGGGTTCTGCATCTTGTTCAAGGGTACCTCAGCAGTGCTCCGAAGGTGTTTTTGCACCTTCCCCTACTACCAGAACACTACCAGGTTTTTGACTGGCTTGAACCGAGAACCCCCCACTTCTCAGGCCAGTTCCCAGCAGACAGCTACCACTGGTGGCGGCAGTGGCTCAGTCTTACTTTCCATTGTACAATAATCATGATGAATTGCTGTTAGAAATAGGGTGCACCAAAAAGAGGCCCTGGCAATTTTCAGAGGGGCCACATTTAATTCTCCGGTCATCCATATCGAATAGAAAAATAAATATTGCACAGCCAACGTGAACACAGTGGCAGCTCGTGAAAAATGTTCAAGGTCTGTTTCATATGAAGTCAGTTTCAATAACAATCGCACAAGAATTTGAAAAAAAAAAAAAAGGGCTGGATAGCAGTGCTGAAAAATTAATCAATGCTAACATTAACAATGTGGGGTCATCTTATTCCAAACATAAATAGCAGAGTACATAAAGATGCATTTTGATCCAAATTGGAAACAAATAACTTATTAAATTTACCAAAGCTATTTACAACTATAAAGGCTTTTTTCACACGTTTTCATCTTCCTGGTCCATTTTTTTGATTGTGCATTGATTGTGTGATGGATGGATGGATGGATGGATGGATGGATGGATGGATGGATGGATGGATGGATGGACGGACGGACGGACGGACGGACGGACGGACGGACGGACGGACGGACGGACAGATATGTCTCAAATGATGCGGCTGCTCCAATTCAGCTACATCATCAGGCGGCCTTTGTGGCATGTGCTCCCATTGCCCCATGGCCTGTCCGTCACTGGATGCATCTCAGATTAAATATAGCAACAAACGGGGAAGTACATCACTCAGACACAAACGTTTCAGCAAAATCACCTTAAGTTTACCTCACCCTCACACCAGGGGCATCCCACTCTGTGGCACAGTGAAAAGGACAAGGAAGAAATGTTCATTTTCTCTTTGAAGAACATCCTGCACTCCTCCTCCTCTTCCTCGTGGAGCACGGCAGGAGACAGCTAAATTACAACTCAGCGTGTGTTACCAGTGTCTTTGCTTGGTGTAAAAAAAAAAAAGAAAAGTCTCCTGGTGTTTAAGTTTGTCACCTGGACAAAGAGGGCCAGTCTAAGAAAAAATAATTTGGTGTTGAAAAATTTTATGGGCGAGAAATTTTGGTTAAAAGAGCATAAGCAATTGCATGCAAGGGCAGTACTAATCGATTATACGACACGTTCAGGAACCCAATCTGACGTGTTCAGATCATCTAAAACTGTGTCAACAGAAATTTAGAAATTCCAACTGCAACAAAATTAAACCCACAACATGTTTCCAATCCTCATCAGAACATCAAATATGATGACCTGAAGCCTCACCAATCGGCTCATCCCGTCTACCATCCGTTTTGAAGATGACGGGCTCTGGTATCAAGATAGAATAATATAATTACACTGAAGTGTGCTTTGCTAACATCCGATCATTTGACTGGAGCAGACTCGCTGAGACAAAAGT